>NC_072037.1:12368436-12593436 GCF_027791375.1 Indicator indicator
CTAAGACCTCTCCATTCTCAAGCTGGCTGCTCAGGGCCCCAGCTCCCACTCAGGTTCTCTTTATGATGAGAAAGATTAGAGATAAAACCCAACAGAGTAGGCTGCCCAGAGAGGTTGTGGAGTCTCTTTCTCTGAAGAGATTCCAAACCCACCTGGATGAAATTCTAAGCAACCTGTTCTGGGTGACCCTGCTTTAGCAGTGGGGATGGACTAGATGATCTCCAAGAGGTCCCTTCCCACACCCACTATGCTGGGATTCTGTGCTAATCAGCAGGCAGTAAATGCCAGTCCCTCACTGCACACACAAGGAAGGGTTCTTCTCCACTCCCACCAAGCAGATCCCTGAACTCCTGTTTCTCTCCAAGATGCGGACAGCAGCTCCTCTGGCAGGCACCTCTAGAGCCAGACAGGCCAGCACACACTCTGCAGGGTACAAAGCTGCCCTGGCAAGAGCTGAATAGGTCCCTCTCCATCAGATTTCTCTCATTTCCCACAGCCATCAAGAATGATATAGACAGTTCAAACCATTAATAAGATTACAAGCAGTTCAGAGAGGCCTGCAGTTCAGAAACACTGCAGATGCTGAAGCTTCCAAGAACTACAGCTCCAGGTTCCCCAGTCTGAACAGCACCAGGGCAATGCAGCATTGCACAGCAGCTCCTCTGTCGGGAAACCTCTTCACAGGAGCCATTTCGTCTACAAATGAATGCCAAGGATGCTAACAGGAATCTTATGGGAAAAGGACACAGGCATACAGTGGGAAAAAACCACTTTACATGCAGAGCAGAGCAGTGCAGTCTTCTGAAGAAAGGAGCTTTATGTATCTTGAGGTTGCTGTGGCTTTTCTGGAGAGCTAAGCAGCTTGGACTGTGCACTGGACATATCTGGACTATGCCAAGCCAGACCAGAAGTGAAAACATTCACAGATGCTTTAATTTGCATAGGTATTTGCAGGGCATAGCTGACAAGGTGTGGGAGCCTCACCTCTTCTACTTTCCAGATAGGAAAAATGACACCACAGAACTCTGCTGCTAAGCTGAATAGCAAAGCAAGAAGAGACCTTTCATCTCCCACATTCTGGAGCTGGAACCCACCCTCTGAATCCCACTGTCTTCCCGCTGCTGTGGAGCCGGCAGCAGCACGAAACCCTGCTCCAGAGCAGGTCTGGAGAAGCAGGTCTGCGTGCTGGCATAGGGAACACTGCCAACAGCTCCTAAATGAACCACCCCACACCCAGCTTACACTGCAACAGAGCACAGGCATTGCTAAAGGCAACGCTGTGCAGATGCAGAATGCTGACACCATACCAACATCCAGATCTCGTGAATCTGCTCCTAAATGGTGGCTTGTGAGGTTTAACTGCTAAGTGAGAGCTTGATTTTTTGCTTATTTCAGAAAGAGATAAACCCATACTTCATGCTATTGCAGCCATGAAGAAGTGCTTCTTGAGCATGTCTCCACTCACTCCCCTGCCTGCTTCACAGCCTACTCCACTCTGAACAAGAGCACTCGAGGCTTTTGTACGGGCTCCCAGCCCACATACAGGTAGGAAGAGCTCAAGAACCTACCCCACTGCAGAACACTTCCAAAAAAATCACTGTATTCCCACACAAGAAGTGCCTGGGGGAGGCAAAGTACCAATGCAAGCTCTTCAAACCCATCCCTATTCATTCCTTGCAGCACCATCACTACATTCTGTCTAAACTGTCTCAGCAGCTACCCATGAAGTATTCCTGCACCAAATCTCTTCCATCAAGGTGCTAAATGCAAATGCTCCATAGTTTACCCCTTTGAAGTGCTGCTCACCTGAAATCCAAAGGCTTTTGAGGATGCTCTCAACAGCTACTTGAAGCCCTGTGGACATCTGAAGTACTACAGATCAGAGTAGTCCTCTTGGTTAGACCTCAGAGTGCAGTTATCCAGTCCTCACTGTCTTCCTGGTACTTTTCCTGTACTTCTTTGCTCACCTTCACCTCCTCTTCCACTTCTGCATGTTTCAGATCTCTTCCCTTTCACTAAAGGTATGCTTGTTTTCACCATCCCTCCACCAATCAATACTCATAGTCTCCTGAAGGTACAACATGAGTTCTTTTATCCCTTCTGGTCTACCAGCACTTCGGAACCAAACTACAAACACCGTATTTTGGCTCTAAGTACAATGACCCCCTGCAAAACTGCACACACATCTTTTAACATCTCAGGACCACCTTCTGTCCTGACAGATCCCACATCCCTGCAAGTCAAGCAGCTTCACAACCAACCAGCATCACAGGCAAAGAACCCAGGGCTGATGGACCAGCCTCCAATCCACTTCTATTATGGTCCCAATGCTCCTAGACCAAAAAGAGAGCAGGATTTACAGCTCCACAAATCTGAAGAGTTTTGCTCCAGAATAAATGGCTCCTTAGCTCCAATCTGTCAGTTACTTCTGCACAAGCACAGAGAACATCCTGAACACCAGTACAAGATACCAACTAAAAGTGAGCCCAAGCTACAACACAGTGGCATTAACAACATAATACAATCTCCTGCTTTAGCCTCATTTTGCCTTCCTGTGGCAAAGAACAGCTCTAACTAAACCAAATGGAGTTTGCACCTATCTCCAAAACCCCCTTCAGAGAGTGTTTTCCAGGAGCACCCTGTTATGACTTCCATAACAACATCACCTAATTTCAGCAATTAGAAAAAGATGTTCTGCAAAGGAGAGCTGCACCTGCCCAGCCTTCACCTGCTCACCGTGCTCTCACCTCCTGCTCTGATACCTGACAGACTCACCCTTCTATTTCTTCTGTGCAAAATGCCAACCTACTGGTAAGGAGCTGTGAAATTATTGACCTATTAGAAGAATGAGTCAGTGCCACATGAAAAACTAAACCCACTTACAAAGTACAATCAGCTAAAAAACAAGGTTTGATACCCAGATAACACACACTGCCAGGCTGCAGAAGAAATCAGAAGTACAAAAAAAGAGGAGAAGGGGTGACCAGAGGGGTCCAGCCCTTGGATGAACCCTCTCCTTCTCTCCCTCTCTTAAAGCTACCTCTCTTATGTACTCATAAGGGTACTCGTAAGTTCCTCCAGTGCATATTGCTTCTGTTCCTACAAGTAGAAATGCCACAGTCGAGCCTCTTTGTGCAGATCTTTATAAAAGGAAAAAGAAAATGGTTTACTGTTATTTTCTGTGCAGCAGCACTTAAAGCTAGCCCAGCTCATCCTTAAATACCTTCAGTTACTCAGGAAAGTTCAATGAATGCGTTAAGGTACCAACACTTTGGAACCTCAGGCAGGTAACACTGTCATGGATCGTCTACCAGGCTCTGTTGTAGAAGGCACCCACCCAAGAGCCCAGCACCACAGCCCTGATTTTTCCCAGTTGCACCTCAGATGGGATACCTGCAGCAGGAGGAGGATGTGGTACAGGAATCCATTAGCACTGGTGGCACACAGAGCAGGACTGAGGGCTCTCTGCCTTCATAGCATCACTCACTCGGGTACCAGGGCACACTGTGTCAGGCATAAGACAAACACAGACTCCAATGCCACCCCTACTTTTAGAAGCTTCAAGGAAATTAGCCTTTGAAGTGGGGTTTTGCACCAAGCTTTAATAAAAGGCTTAATTATGATGTCTCTATAAAGTTAAATCATTTTAATAAAAAATCCTCAGGAACATTACTCATATTTATTAAAACCAAAACACTTTTAAACCCTGCATCTCCTTTCCAGCATTTGTATGGATTATTGACTTACTTTTCCAGCTTCAGCCAGTTGGCCAAGTTTCACTTCTCAGCTCTCATGCCCACACAATAAAAGAAAAAAAAAAAAAAAAAGCTCACAGGTCATCCCAAAATGCACTGTAAGCCCACATAAAAATTCTCCAAAGCTAGAGAAAGCAAGGCACCAAGGCACTGTATAATGACAGCTTTGGAAACCTCTGTAAAACTCATTATTTACTCCTTTATTTTAAGGATAGCTATCTGCTCAAGACATCTAGAAATATTTTTCTTAGTGAAGATTGCTGAAAGCTGCCTAAAAGGAATGACATTTGGTGTGCTCCAGCCGTGCAGAAAAGCACACCAGACAAACAAATAAAGGAATCAACTTATATTCAACGTAGCTATCAAATTAGGCACAAACCCAAAACACAGCTAACAGCAGATGTGCTCACACTGGCTGCAGGGAACATGTAATTTAACAAAAAACAACAAAAACAACAAACCAGAAATCTCAGCCAGGAATTGTGATTTGGCTGATTTTTAATTGGAACTTTTTAGCTGGGGGGGAAAAAAAAAAATCATCTCAAAGAGGTGATATGGCAGAGGTCTTCTTTATCACACCCCAAAATAGATTCTGCTAACTGGAAAGAAGAACCTCTTGGGCCACAAGTCCTGAAAGATGCAGCCCGTGAGCCCACAAAGATCTCAGATGTGCACCTGGTAAAACCCAGGCCCACCTATAATACCTCAAATGGAGTGAAAATGCAGGTAGATATTTCAACTTTTCAGACAGGAATCATACCCAAACCATTCCATCCTCTCCTTAAATTCCACTTTCAGAATGCAATTCCCCCTACTCCCCACCTCCTTCACGTGACTATTCCCCAGTCCATGGCCCACAGCACAAACCCTTAGGAAAAAGCTGGCCCAAAAGTAACACCTTTGCCAGTTTATACCTGAAAATCTGCTCATCAGGAGCCAATTCCCCAAACTTGGGCTCTCCAAAGCAGGGACCAGCTATTTACACATCAGGAAAGGGCTCATCCCAGGGAAGCCCCACGGGCACCTGCAAGACAAGGCTTAATGCAAACAAAACTTCCACTCTCAGCCTTGATTCAGCCCTGGAAGGGGTAGGACGCCCTCCCCATAAGCAGGCTAGAGCAGACGATGTAGACACTGCTGTGTGCTTACACTTCATACCTGCTTCAAACACAATTATTCAAGTCCTAAAAGTAGGTTTATTGTATCTTATCACCCGGAACACCAGTAACATCAATATACAAATATTTGAGGAGTTGATACTCAAAGGAGTATCTCGCCCTTGGCACGTTCGGGAGGCAGAAACAAAACAAAACAACTCCCTGACAAAACCCACAACTCCCAGCTCGTTCAAACCTCTTTCACCAGCTCCCACTTTGGGGATCTGGAGGGGCGAGGGAGGGAGG
Source organism: Indicator indicator (assembly GCF_027791375.1). NCBI lineage: Eukaryota > Metazoa > Chordata > Aves > Piciformes > Indicatoridae > Indicator > Indicator indicator. The sequence continues at coordinate 12,373,595 of NC_072037.1, forward strand.
GGGACTTGTTTGTAACCAGCCGAACGAAAAATCCCCTCCTGGTTCCCAACCAGCACCACAAAACAAACCACCCCCGCTGCACAGCACATGTGTCCCAAGACCCGCAGTGGGGTTTCCCCCAGCTCGCAGCACATCTGCTCCCACTCGAGAGATGAAAAACTCCTTTTAAAAACCAAATAAACCCATCTTTTCCAACCTACCGAACAGGCTCGCCCAGCACCAAAGCACACAAGCCTCCATCCTTGCTCCCCAGGGCTCGGCAGCTGCCCCGCACACCCTCCGCCCCGAGTCGCAATTGAGCTTTCGGTCTCAGCAAGCCTTTTGTAGGCTCCCGCACAATAACAAACCGGCCGAGCCTTCTGGATGCCACCCCCCCCACACACACCCTCCTTGTTTTGCTGAGACACACACACACGGCGCGACAAAAATATCTTTGTGTCACACTCCAGACGGGGAGGAAAACCAACCTGCCTCTACGGCGGGGACCCCCCAACGCCCCCCCCGCCCCCAGCCCCTGCTGCACCCCGCCGGGGAGCGGGGCGACTGGAGGAGGGGAATCCGGCCGCGCTGCACACAGGGACAGCAGCGGGGCCTCCCCTCGGGCCGGGGGCAGGAGCCTGGGCAACGGGCCCCAAGAACAGCCGATCCCCGCCTGCCCCTTCCGGGCCTCACCGCGGCCCTCATAGACGATGGGGCCGAGGCCGCCCCGACCAGGCCCCACGGCTGCCGCTGGCGCCTTACATCCCCGTGTGGGGGTGTAGTTGGAGGGGGTCTGGGGTCGCACAATAAACACAGGCCCGAGGTGAGGGGTCGCCCGCACCGCCGCCCTGGCCAACCACCGCCAGGTCCCTGGCCCGGGGGACGCCCCCGTGCAAGGCCGAGCCGAGCCGGCTGGCCGCGGAGTGCCGCAGCCGTTGGCTCCGGCTCCATTTTAGTGCTGCCTCGTCCCACCTTCCCTCTCCCTCCCCTTCCTCCTCCTCCTCCCCCCCGGCCCCACTCACCGCCCCAAATATCCGCGGCCGCCGCCGCCGCCGGCCCCCGATACCCACCTGTGATGGTGGTGGGGAGCCGGGAGTGCCTGGGAAGCCGGTTGCGGAGGGGAGATGTGCGCGGGGCGCGGCGGATGGCGGCGGATTGCGCGGCGGCGGCGGCAGGCTGCGGGGCGATCCGGGTTCTCGCTGCCGCTGCCTCCTCCTCCTCCTCCCCCGGCCTGGCCTGTCAATCCCGCGCGGGAGGGCGCCGCGCCACCGCCCTCCGCACAGCGCCGCCTGCAGGGCCCCGCCGGCGCCGCAGGGACGGACCAAGATGGAGGAAGGAGGCGCACGGGGATGCGGAGGGGCGATGGAGGGCGAAGGAGAGCGAAAGGGGCAGAGCCGCGGAGAGGTGCGGCACCTCTCTGCACCCACAAAGACCTAGCCAGCCCCAAAGCGCTAAGGTCTGGCGGAGTTCCCAGCCCCTCCCAGGCAGGTGGAGGGGAAGGGGGCAATGAAGCCATCAAACACACCCCGACCCCTGTCAAGCCCCCGAGCTGCTGCTGAAGGAGACTCTGAGCTCATCAATGTGAGGTTCGTCCCCCCACAGCTCAAATCACCCACTCCAGGGAGGACACCTCAAGGGGCTTTCCCCTCCGGTTTGTGCCTCCATGCTGTGGTGACCCCAGCGAGGGCAGCAGGGCAGTGACGGGGTCAGGAGATCCAGCAGGAGAAGAACGGTGGAAGCCAGCCTGGTGCTCATTCCTGGTTCCCCGGGCAGCAGGTTCAATGCCAGCCCAGAAGAGCCACCCCCTGGAAGGACTGAAGTCCCAAAAAAACTTTTATTTTTTTTTCTTTCATTAGTCACGATAGAAATGAGGGCACCAGAGCAAGGCAGACACCTTTGTCCCCCAAAAAACTCTACCTAGAATAAAACACAGGGAGCCTCACCAAGCAAAATGGGCTTCGCCTCAACCTGGTGCAAAGAAATTGACCCGAGAAACCTGGTCAGAAATTGACATGAGAGATCCTGCTGTAGAAGTTGCTATGAAGTGCAGCTCCTCTGCTCCAGGGGTCTTTGACAGCCCAGGAGATGTGGTCTCCCTGAACACAGGGACAGAGCAGCCTCCCTTTAATTCCCCTTCCCTGTAACAAACACTCATTAGTTCCTATCAGTGTGACATTCTGCAATGAAATGGGTCACCAGTCATGTACTGTCACCCTGCATCTCCTTGTCCCTGAAGGGAAAGTGGCTTCAGAGGGATTTCACAGCACAGCTCTCTGGTGCAGGGAACACCTCAGGAGGAACAGTCCCCACCTCTCCCCAGGTTACAGGTGCAGCACAAAGCCAGGGTCACTGCTCATGAGAGATCTCAAACAGACAGCAAGAGTAATGCAGAGGGAAGAAACACATGAACATCTTTCTGGACCATATGTGATGTTTCTGCAGTTCATCTGCACTGCTGTCAAATTTGCCAAGCAGACACACCAGCACTGCTGAAAACCATCACCTGCTTCTCAGATCCCCTCCTTTTCTGGATGTCAAGTATTAACCTCCACTCCTGCCCCTTTGGTGCCTTTTTTTCTGTCTAGAGACAGCAGGCCACTGCCCTCCAGTTCTCTGCTTGTAGCCTCTCTCACAGAGGAGCTCAGCCTCCTACCTGAGGCTGGCAGACTCCTATCCACACTGACTCACTGGGCAGCTGGAGCATTATTCTGGTGCTAGGTTTTTCTTTCTCCATCAGTCAGGCAAGTCCACACCTGCACACATACACACACAGAGCTCTGCTGGCTTGCTTCCTGCCCTTACAAACCTTACTGTCCTCCATGAGAGAAGCTACAGCCCAGCCAGATTTCCAGAGTGCCTCTGCTTTGGGCTGCAGCCCTTCACGTTCAGCAACCCTGTTCTGCAGCACCAGGCTGCTCCATGTCATTCACAGAGGAAGAGGAGAGTGAACCACCTTGTGCTGCATGCTATTGCAGCACCCAAAGGCTTTGCTGTTGCCCTCCAGGAGATGGGCAGTGTGGGATCCCCTCACTTTCAGTGACTCATGCAGCCACCTGCAACCCAAACCATCAGGAGGTGACTCAGACAGGCTTGCCCAGGTCAGCACTGTGCACACCTGCTGCTGTAATAAACACTTCTCTGAAGGTTCCTTCTGCATCTCCAAGGCAACAATCCAAGGCCAAGGGAGTAGAGGCACCAATTAGAGAAAAAAAACTAATGCAACCTGTCATGGAAATCAGAAGGCCAAAGTAAACAAATTAAAGACAATTCTACCCTCATTACCAGGTGGACACACAGCAGCCCCTACAAACTCATGGCTTCTCCACCTGTGCCCAGACCAAGGCTACAAAGCTTTGCAAGTCTCATGGCTGAGGATCACTCATGGCTGGGCACTGGGCTTCTCTCCCCCCTCACTGTTCCATGATGGCCACAGTATGAATAGAGGAAGGACATAACCTGTCCCTGCCACCAAAGGGAATTCCAGCATGGTAGGCATTGGAAGGGACCTCTGGAGATATCCACTCCAACCCCTCTGCTCCAGCAGGGCCCCAATGGCAGCTTGCCCGGGAGCACAATGTCCAGGTGGGTTTGGAAGCTCTCCAGAGGAGATGACTCCACAACCTCTCTGGGCAGCCTGCTCCAGGGCTCCAGCACCCTCACACCAAAGAATTTCTCCTCCTGTTCAGATGGAACCTCCTGGGTTCCAGTTTGTGCCCATTGCCCCTTGTCCTGTCCCTGGGCACCACTGAGAAGAGTCTGGCCCCAGCCTTTTGCCCCCCACCCTATAGTTCTTGCTGAGCATTGCTCAGATCCCCCCTCTGGGGCTGCTCTTCTCCAAGCCCAGCATCTTCATAGCCTACCTTGGACTCTCTCCAGTAGTTCCTTGTCTCTCTTGAACTGGGAAGCCAAAAACTGGACTCAATACTCTAGATGTGGCCTCACTATGGCAGAGTAGAGGGGAAAGAGCATGGGTCCAGTACATCCTGGACCATGGAAACACCATCAGACCTTGGCATAAGGTGATGAATTCCTGTGCTGCTCTTCAAAGGACTTGCACCATCTTTCATCTGTGTAAATGAAAACAACTGGTGTAGGATGAGAGCTGGTGGGATTAGACTCACAACAGACTGAGGGAAAGAGTGATGACAGGGAAAAGAGGTTTGGACAAAGATTGATAAAGAAGTTCAACACCCATCTCTACACAGGATCCATTCTGGAAGGGCTGCTCACTCACCCTGCTTTTTGACCTGTTCCAAATGCCACCATTGATGCAGGACAAAGACACCAGTTCCACTTCCTTCCTGCTGCAGAGAGGCCTGAGTGCCCTCAGCTGTGGTCTTTTTGCTGTTTTATTTTCTCCTTCCCTCCCCAATTTCCCAGATGAGAGCAGGTTGGAGTAGTTTGTTACTGTTCCCTGTAGCTGCTGGATCAGGTAGAGGCTGTTCCTTGATGCCTTTGTGGCCCATGGCAGCTGCAAGCTCTACAAAGCAAGATGCCATGGAAGGGTTTGTGTGCCAGACCATTGTTTGTCCTTTTAAAGCCTGCAGACCCACACCATTCCTCATGAGCGAGTGCTGGCTGCCTGAAGGACAAACCAAAATGCCTATTTAAGGCACTAAAAAAGGAAATCATTTAAAACAGAGCTGATTAAAAGGAAGAAACTATTCTTCCAGCGAGAAGTGAATTGCTTTCAGCTGGCTTTAGCGCTGAGCTTTGCTTCCCACAAGACCCAAATACCACTTGCCTGATCCTGCAAGTATTTTGGAGCCACTTCATCAGCCATGACTTCAGTTTTTCCTTGTGTGTAAATGCAAAACAAGATTGCTGCTCCTGCTCATCCCTGCTGTGCTGTTCAGAAGCTGACAAGGCTGCTCTTTGGCCAGCTTTCAGAGCCCAAACTCTATCTTGCTAGGAAGCTTTCACACAGCCTCCCCTTGCCTAATTAGCAAGAGGATCAAGAATAATTCAAGAAGCACCGTGCATCCTTCTCCCAACATGACAGCTTGTGTTCTTCAAAAGGCTCCAGAGAGGGCTGGTGATGTGCTTGGTGAGTTTTCTTTCAAAAAAGAGAAGAAAACAGGGAGGTGGAGGTGCAAGTATTAAAATTTTGCCAGGTGAAGACCTGTTTGGTTTTTTTTTTTTTTTTTTCACACTTGCTCCCAGAACACACAGAACACTGCTGGGAGCATCTGCTTTTGTAGTCAGCACTTTGTTTGCTGTGTCAAAGCCTCCTTGTTCAAAGAGGTTAGAAAAAGCATTATGTCAGATAAGGGAATGCAGTTATTTGGCAGAGGATCCTGGATGGCATCTCTCAAAACAGAAGGAATATTTCTGAGCAAGGCAACACATTCCTGTGTTAGATCAACCTGCCTGACTTCTCTAACGATCCTCTGGCTGAACTCAAACAGTTACCAGTCTCATTCCCCTCTGAATCTGCAGGTCAGCAATGGTCCCAGACACTAGAGACAAACCTTTCCAGGTATTTTAGCCACCATAGAATCATAGAATGGTCTGGGTTGGAAGGGACCTCCAAAGGTCATCTAGGCCAACCCACCATCTGCCCTCCCTTCTGGAAATGCCATTGCATTCACAACAGTCCATCCAGGCATGAACACAACAGCTCACTTTGGGTTAAACTCAACCAATTACTTGAGGCTAGAGTCAGCCACTAAGACCTCCACTGTCAAAGCTGGGGAAACCTCCCCAAAATGAAAAACAAGGATCAGCAAATCCATCCTTCCCCCAAAATGTATTGAAGGAGCTTTAAGGCACTGTAAAGTAATTGATTTTGCAATGGTTGACATCCAGTCTCAGTTTAAACTCACACATCAGTTTGTTCCCTACCTCAAAGCCCTTGTAATGACCACAGATGTGGCAGGAGTGGAAGTCCACAGCCACGCTTAGGTTCATGCTTCCAACCCTTCATTCACAACCAGCCCATTCCTCCTCTCTGTGTCTTGGGACACAGCTGTTGGTTCATGGTTCACAAAGATCTTGCTTCACCCTGCAAAAGGCAGCTATCAGCTGCTTCTGAACACGATGAAGCTGAGCAGAATAAGTGATTTCAGTCGAGCTGCAAGCCCTGCTGTAAGCCAGCAGCTTCTCAGTGTTCCTGACAAGCGTGGCTCTGATCTGGGACAGGATGACCCCAGCCTGTGAATCCTGCACGTCTGCAGAGACAGAAATGGAAGCTCACAATTAGCAGGAGCTACAGGCTTCAATCCTAGAGCCCTGGAGCAAAGGCTGTTGTTTGGAACAGCTCCAGAGCTGCAGCGTTCCCTTTTTCTTGGGGGATTCATGGAATAATGCCATGCTTTAGTGAGTTTTTTTCCCCTCATGCCTAGGTTTGTCCCTTCTGTCTCACGAGATCACAACAAGTCCCTTTGGAGCTCAGTCTCTTCTTTAATTATTAACACAATTCCTAAATGTTTCAGCGGCTGCTATCTGTCTGTGCTTGGGAGAACGCAGTCTCAGCCCACGAAGATCCATCCACCGAAGGCTTTGTTCCCGGTGCCCTACTGGGAAGTCTTTCGGGGATTGGTGCACCTCGTGGGGTGCAGCTTCCCACTGAGTGTAGCTTCCCACGGGGCTGTCACTTGGCGTGGAACGGGACAATGACCGGGGTACAGCTGCCCACGGGGACACCAAGGGTACCGGGTGTAGCTCAGCCGCCCAGGCTGCTCCGGGCCGCCCTCCCGGGGCAGGATGGGCATCCCGGGCACAGGGACATCCTGCGACGTCCCCACTAGAGGGAGCGACAAACCCAGGCTGGGAGCTGGGAGCTGGCAGCGGGAGGGCTCCGGTAGCCCCAGCCCCGGGGAGCTCGGTGGCTGTACCCCGCTACCAGCTCCATTCCCTGCACCCCTGCCCGGGAGCAAAAGGGCTGTGCTGGGGAGGGGGCACGGCTCACCTCATCTGCTGCGTGGGGGTCCCACAGCTGTTGCTGGTGCTCCAAGAGGAGGTCAATGTGTGCAGAAGTTGCGCCTCCATGTTAAAATGGTGCTGCAGGCTGAAAGCCTTCATCTGCTGCAGGGCCAAAATGTGCGGGGACATGGGGGCAGAGGAGGTGGTGGAAAGGTTGGCGTGGGTGGTCTTTGAGGTCTCTTCCAACCGGATGTTTTCTGTGATTCTGTGAAATGGGGGTGAGAAAGCTGGAGAGAATGGGAAAAGAGGAGGAGAGCCCTGGGAGAGGAGAAGGAAGAACCAGAGCAGAAGGGAAAGAAGAGAGAAGTGAAAGGAATCTGCTCCAGCTGCAGCCAAGGCTGTGACCAAAGAGGAGGTTCAGCAGGCAGATGGAAATCCAGTGGCTGGCAGACCCCATCCTGTTCAGACAGACATGGGGACCAAGTGCCACTGTGGTCTGCAGCAGCCTGGGGACACCCAGAGTGTCACAGCCTGGAGAAGGGGCAGGTGGCAGGACTGATGCTGGGCTCCAGGAAGCCCAACTCACCTGCCCTGCAGCCTCCACCCAGGCTGGTTTCAAGACAACAGAGGACCTGGGACAAGGGTGCAACAAAGCCAATTTCAGCAGCATCAACAGCTTCTCCTGTGTAGGGGGCCCTTGGGGGCTCTGCAGGGCCTTTCACCAGTTCTACCCAGCTCCCTGGGTGGTGATGGTGTGTGGGAGCTGGCAGAAAGGAGCTCCTGACCTTGCCTGGGGTGTGTGGTCCTCGGTGTGGTTGCCAGGGCTGGCCGGTGCTGCGGTGGGAGCCCAGCCAGGGGGTTATTAATAATCTGCTGAGTCGGGGGGGGTCTTGGGTTTCAGCATCACAAGACACAGACGCCGAGAGGCTCAGATGGATCTCCCCCATTCCTCCTTTTGACACTGACAGGGACAACTGCTAAGCTGGCTGGGGACTGTGGCCGGAGCCAGGAGCCTTCGAGCCTCGCAGGGCAGCCCAGCCCCATCTTGAGGGTCAGTGCAGGGATGCAGGGGGAGGACTGGTGCTGTGCTGCCCCCAAAATACAAGCCCTGAGCACCATCACACAGACAGCTGAGGTGTGCTCTGGTGATTCCTTATGCATCCCTATGGAAAGCAGTGAGTGATGTGGAACAGGTGAGCTCTCTGGCCCATGGCAGCAGCCTGCATTGCTCTAGCAACTTCCATGCCAGAGTGGCTGGAGCAGCAGAGCTGTCCCTGAGCCTGAGCCCTCAGCAGTGCAGGGGAGGTGCAGAGACACCTCTCACACACACACAGGCACCTATCACTCACTGGGCTGTGCCCTGGGATCTGGGCACTCACACCTTGAGCTCTTTAGGGCCACATAACTCCCTTGTGTGGGGCTGCTCCCCTGTCGTTTTGCCTGGCCCCACTCCCCTTTCCCCCTCCTTACCCCTGGGGTGTGCTGGGGTGCAGTTGTCCAAGGGAGGGGACAGCACCCCTGCTTTTGCTGGTGGCATGCTGGAGGCTGGCACCCAGCACTGCTTTCTATTTTTCCACCCAGGCCAGGACCAAAATAAGCCTCTCAGCCCTCCTCAGCAGCTGTTCCAGACATCACCCTGGCCATGCCGGATTTCCCTGGCTCTTTTGCTGTCATGGCTCTCAAATCCTGGTGTCTGCCCTGCTCTGGCCATAGCTGCCACTTGCAGTGGTTGGTGTAAGTGAAGTGCTGAAGCTCTGCTTGGCTCTTGTGTCCCTGGAGAGGTCTCCTTTCATTGTCTCAGGCTGGCTGAGCAGCCCAGCCATGCTCATTTCAATTAGCTCTCAAATCCCATTTACCTTAGGGGATGTGTTAGCATCTTCCTGCTTCCCACACCCAGTCCCGATTAAAGGGAGGGTGAGAGGATCAAATGCCACACAACGTCACACACTGTTAACCCTTCCCACACCCTTTGTGAGGCCAGCCCTCAGCAGTGTATTCCCTTCAGTGAGCAAACTGATGGCTAAAGGCACGTTGAAGGGACACAAGGAGCCTTGCAGGGCCAGAAACAGGCTGCAGCATCAACCCACAGATTAGTGAGAACCTCAAGGGAGGGTTAGGTTGGATATTAGGAACAATTTCTTTGCTGCAAGGTCAGGGATTGGCACAGACTGCCCAGGGAGGTGGTGGAGTCCCCATCCCTGGAGGTGTTCAAGAAATGTGTGGCCATGACAGTTGGGGACAGGGTTTAGTGGCCATGGTGGTGTTGGGTTGCTGGTTGGACTCAATAATCTTAGAGGCTTTTTCCAACCAAAAAAAAAAAAAAAAACCCCAAAAAACCCAAACTTCTATGATTCTATGAAATCCACTCTCTGCCTTTTGGCTTTAAACAAACCCTTCCTGTTCTAGGTGCTGCACCTTTTGGCAGATAAAAGCCTGGAAAGGCTGCAGTCCTTCCAGCCTCCTTTTGGAGTAGGTGCTCCCACCCAAGGGGTTCTGTCCTGAGGTCCTTGTATCTCACTTAGATTTTAACAATCATTTACCATCCCCACACATTCCAGCACTTAACTAAGCTCCTTGAGAGGGAGAGATAAAGTCTCAGCTTTCCGGTTCATCTTGCCAGTCTGTCTGCAGCAGATAAGGATGTTGGGCAGCAGGAAAAAGGTTATCTAGAAAGGAAGCTGAGCTACAGTTGCTGTTATTGCAGGAGGCTTTGGAAAAAAAAAAAAAAAAAGAAAAGAAAAAAAAAAAAAAAAAAAAAAAAAAGTAACCTTAGCAGGAACCCCACAGCCCATACAAGCCCTTTCCCAGAGGGATATGATTGATGGGCAAAGTCCTGCTGTGCCTTCCTCCCCGGGGTGGGAGGTATCTTCCCCTATGCCAGAGAGGGAAGCTGCTGAGTTGGTTGTGCTCTCCCCATGGCAGGTCAGCAGCAGAGGAAGGTGCCCCAAAGCTTGTTGCTTTCCCTCTCTTGCTCAGCTCTTCTGCCCTGCTGGAGAACCAGCTCCACCTGTTGGAAATTTGCTACAAAACTGGGAGAGATCCCAGTGTGATAGATCCCCACATTCATCCTCATCCTCCAGAGAGGCTCAGAGGAGCCCCACTGTGAAAGGAAGAGCATCAGCATGTCCAGTGGCCCTGAGCCCAGGACCTGGGGCCAGCAGCATTTGCTGCAGGGCTTCCTGGCTGCTGAGATGTGACCCTGGCATCCCCCAGGGCACTTGAGCCAATTTCTTCCATCAGCACAATTAGCAGGTTCATCAGGGCCAAGCTGTGAAGCACTCTGCTGTGATAGCATCCAGCCAGAGCAGCCTTCCCTGCTAAGAGCCAGGGATTTTCTGAGGAAAACCCTGCTCTGAGGGGGAGGGAACAACTGCCCCCCCCCACCCCCCCTCCCAGTCCACCCAGTATGTCCCCACTGCAGCCAGGGCTCAGCCTCCCTCGGGCTGGCAGAGGTTAACTGAGGGACTCCTGTGATTAACTCTTCCTAAATCTCCAATTCTTCCCTGCCTTCTATTTTTATCAAAAGGGAAGGGGGGGAGATGGGGGTGGCTGGGGGGGGCGGGGGGAGGGAGGGAGGTATTTACAAGGGATTTCACTCAAATAATGAAATAAATGTGATCAGCCCAGGGACCCTTAATCTGCTTGGACTCTTGTGTCCTGGGGAACCAGCGCAGGGATCTGTGCTGCCTCCCAACCCCAGTGAGGTGGGGAACAAAGCAACCCCCCCTGCCTGCCAGGGGGGCACAGCAGCACCTCAGATCAAGACTCAGGCAGCATCAGCCAGGGACTTTTGGGTCAACACAGGAGAAAAACTCCTCTTTAGTCACCTCCCTCTCCCCATGTCTATGCCCTGGTCTGGAGCCCTCTGTGCCAAGGCAGGAGCTGGCCACATCCCCATTCCAGGTGACCAAACCCAGGTGAAAGCATCTTCCCCTGCAGCATCACCTCCTCTGCCAGCACTCTCCACTGCACCCCCAGGCAAGAGGGAGGGACAGATCCATTTCTTTAGATTGTGCCCAATATACAAAGCTTTTAGCCCAGAAACAAGAGGGTGAATTAGTGCTTGAACACCAAACCTTCACTGAACATCACCCAGGAGATCCTCCCTAACTGAGGAGAAGCCTTTGAGCCCCAGAAGGGAGCCTGAGGATGCTGGAGCCCTGCTGTGTGGCTTGGGGCTGCAGGGAGGAGCTCTGGGGCTGTGCTGGAGCTGGGGCTGCTGCCATGGGTCCTCTTACCCCCGATCAGAAACCCCCTGAGTGAATAAGAGGGAGGTGTTTGCCTGACAATACCCAGCCTGGGTTGGACTAGAGCCAAACCTGTGCCACCTCAGGCCTCCCTAATTCCAGCCCCCAGTCCTCAAATCCACCAACCTGTCCTCTGGGTGCCAGCCAGTGCCCATTCTTCCCTCCCCATCAGCTTCCTCATGCTGGGGGAGGGGGGCATGGGGCTTGAGCCCCCCTGTTCCTGGGGGACAGCAGAGAGGATGCCCCATGGCAGCACAGCCCTGCCACAGGAAGGGATCTATCCCACCTTCATCACAGCCACAAACCCTCCAACCAGCTTGCTGGGATAAAACAGCAGCTTAGGCTGGGGAGGGGGGAACTGAAACACCCCAGCTGTGATGTCCACATATGCCCAAAGATATAATCCAGATTTGCTGCTGGCCCTGGCACCCTTTTGTTTTCAAAAATAGATGGAAATCTCTTTTTCTGCTGCTGACCATAAATCAGCACCAGGGAAAGGGGAGGAGGGGCAGCAGAGTCACAGATGAGGTCATGGTCACCACAGCCTGGGCCTCTCCCAGCTGCAGGGACACACTGGTGGCAGCAGCCCCCAGACCCCTGTGCTGCTCTTGTCTCCTCAGGGACATTTTCTTAGTCCATCTGTTAGAGGAGCTGAAAGCAGAAGGTCAGTCAGAGGGATGGAGGTGTCCTGGCTCAGGAAGCACCACTCACAGAATCCCAGAATGTCAGCTTGGAAGGGACCCCAAAGGTCCCTTCTAGGTCCAACCTTTCTAGGTGATGGTGGAGCTGCAATGAGCTGGTCCAACCCCCTGGCAAGCTGAGTCTTCAAACTGCTCAGTGTGGAGGAATCCACTGCTTCCCTTGTAGAGGATTCCAATGCCCAACTGTTCTCATGGCTCCTCCAGGAGCCTCCCACTGAGCCTTGCATGGTTCCATTTGAGGGTCTGAAGGTTCAGGGAAAACATTCAAGTTCCTGGGCAGTCCTGAAGGACCTCAAACTGTTTGGCCTTTTGCCACACAGCCATGGGGGGCACCTGCACAGAGCAGCCTGGTATCCTTCTACTGCTCATCCAGGACAGCTGGGGCCAAACCTCTGGCTGAGCATCCACAGGACCCCGATGAGGGTGGAGAATGAGGCACAAAACCGACTGGCCTCAGCCCCTGGCTTACAAGTACCAAGAGCCTCCAAGCCCCACTGGTGTTTCTCACAGCCACTGCCATGTGTGAGGCCAGGGGAGGGACAAGTGGCTGATGCCACCAGCACATTACACAGGAACCCATGGGCTGGCAGCACTGCTGGGGCTGAGACCCAGCCCCAGCCCCCTGACACCCTCCAAGGGAGGTAAAAGCCCTCCTCAGGCTGCAGGGCTCTGGGGACAGGCATGCTGTATCCATGCTCCTCCTTGCAGGCTGTAGCTGAGGAAGGCTGATGGAGCCTGCACAGATCTAAAGCCCAAAGCCCAGAGAGATTGTCCTCACCCTCATGCTGCTGTGCTGTCCTTGCTTCTGAGCCAAAAGAGTCAGGATCCAGCCCTGGGTGTCCATCAGGGCAGCACAAGGGCTGAATCCTCCTCAAGCTGCCCCTGAGATTTCCTTGGATGGAAAGCTGAGCACAGTTCCCACAGATTGTACCCTGGCAGCGACAGAGCTGAGCTGTCCTGTGCTGTGCTGTCACCACTCCCATGCTGGCTGCATCCATGGGTGGTGGGGCTGGGGGGTTTCCTGCCTCCCCCAGGAGGTAGCAGCTAACCCAGCCAGAGCCTGTCCTGCCTGCTGGGTGGCAGGGAGGGGAGGGCCACAGGACACAGCCCCACCGTGGTTCCCACCATCCCTGGCTGTTGCTATAGAGACAGGAGCTGGATCTCACAGCAGTGATGCTGGTTGGTTCTGTAGCACCTTCTGCATGGCAGAGAGATGGGAGAGAGGAATGAGGGGTGCTGGGTGGTGCTTAGAAGGAAAGAAGCCCAGAGAAACCCTCTGTGAAAGTGAGCCTCATCCTGCAACCCCCAACTCACCCCACCAAGTCCCCCCAGCTCACCTCTCTGCCCTCCTGCCCACCATGGCTGGGGTGAGATCAGCTCAGCTGATGTTAGAATCAGAGAGTCACAGAATCGTTTGGCCTGGAGAGGACCTCTGGGATCTAAGAGCTACAAAGTGGAGCTTCCCACAAAGCACTCAATGCAGAGCCTGCTCCTGCTCCCTGCTCCTCATGGAGCCACCCAGAGGTGCACACTCTTGCCATCAGAGCTGCACTGACCTGCCTCCAGCCTTCCTGGGGGTGAGGACAAACTCTGCCACGTGTGACAACGCCTGGAAGAAAGAGAAGACAGCAGAGCTCAGACCTTCACATGAATCCTTGCAGCAGAAGGAAGCTGGCAAAGAGAAGCCCTGGCAGAGGCCAGGAGCAGCAGCACGTCCCAGCTGCCCCCTGCTGCTCTGCCTGTGAGGACAACCAGCAAGTAGCAGAGCTCCCCCCTCACCTGAACAGCGTTTCCCGAGGGGTCCTTGCTCAGCCCACCCCCGGGGGACCCCCACAGGAGGCTCTTCTTTGAAGCATCTGAGCACCCTCCTGACCACGCTCCTGCTGCAGCCTGGGAGCCAGCAGCTCATGGGGCTCTGTGCTGCCATCCCAGCTGGAGACCTGTGCCAGGGATGGATTTTCTCTTCAGCTTCTTTTCATGCTAATTATCAAAGAGCAACAAATGTTAGCAGCTTGCAGGAGTCATTGTCTGAATGTCTTCTCAGCAGCAGACCCTGCAGGAAGAGGCTCCCCAACGTGCAGGGGTAGAGGAGAGCACAAGGCTCAGCTGGCTGCTCCCTGGCCCTGCAAGCCAGCTGCATTTTGCTCTCTTGGGATGGACAGGAGGCCAGGGGTGAGGGGATCCCCTCCTCCTGCAGGATGCATCCAACCAGGGAATATGTGGAATCTGGTAGTGGCCATCATCTGCCAAACACCAAATTCTAAAGCCAGAGGACCCAAAGGGAACTGGAATGCCCAGTGTAAAATGTGGGAATTTCTTAGTCAGGAGGGATGCTCCCTTCCAGAGACACCACACTGAGCATGGCCAGCACCTGGGTGAAGGGAGCTGAGGTTCAGGGTGGCTGCTTGTCCATAAGGGGAAGCACCAGCACCAAGCCTGAGCACCAAATTCTGGATTCAGTAATCTCAGAGCAGGTCTCAGCTATCGAGGAGCTCAGCCTCACAGTGAAGGAAGGCCAGGGGTGCTCCCCTCACCTCCCACAGGAGTTCCCTCTGGGACAAGGTCCCAGCCAAGTGAGCAGAGCTGGGGGTAAGGTCTCTGCCCTGTAGCTCACCAGCAATGCTGGGGCCATCGGAAAACAGCTCATCCTGTAAGAGACTTACCTGGGAAACTCCCATCCACAGCATCACCTGGCACAATAAAATCACAGCCATGAAGAGGCAGAAAGAGGCTCTTTGCTCTGTCTCTAGACCTGCTTTGCAAACCCAACCTTGATCCACCACACCACCTACTCAGTTACTCCCTGCTAGGGTGGAAATTGACAACTTGCAGTTGTCCTTTACCAGACCAAATCCTCACCATTACACCCCTCACAGAGCAGATTTCTGAGCAGCGCATGAAAGGTTGGCTTCAGCATGTCACCTCCAGCATCCTGAGCACCTACCTGTGCTCACTGCAGCCAAAACAAACCATTTAAGACATGGATTGCATCCCCTCAGCCAGCAAGGCTGCAGGATCTGCTTGAAGCTGAGCCTGCATCTCAAGGCTAGGCTGAAGTGGTTTTGTCTCTTCCCTAACCAGAACCAGAACCATAGAATGGGAGGGGTTGGAAGGGACCTCTAGAGACCAAGTCCAACCCTCCCCTGCCAGAGCAGGGTCACCCAGGGCAGGTCACACAGGAACACATCCTCCAGAGGAGGCTTAGCCTCTCTGGGCAGCCTCTTCCAGGGTTCCCTCACCCTTAAATTCATGAAGATTCTCCTCATGTTCAGATGGAACTTCTGATATTCCAATTTGTGCCCACTACCTCTTGTCCTGTCACTGGGCACCACTGAGATAAGAACCAAGCAAGGCAGGATTTTTATGATGATTTATTACCTCTGGAGTGCCAGTGGTGTCCTGAGCCAAGACAGAACTGCTGGGCTTACAAAAAAAAAAAAAAAAAAAAAAAAAAAAGCAAAAGCTCTGTGACCAAAAGCATTTGGCCTCAAAAAGGTTGCCCAACGTTGATGTTCTCAGGAAGCTCCCAGCTGCTGCCCATCCTGAGGGGCCAGTGTGGACCACCCAGACCAGGCAGACAGGGAGCTCATTTCTCTCACCCACCAAGCTTAGTTAGGTTGCTGTCCAAACACAGTTTGAGGATATGGCCATAGGACAGGTGTGGCCCTTGGCTGCTAAACCCCACTCCAGCCTGAGGAACATCTTGGTTTTGTCTTCTTGTCAGGCGAGGAAGCAACACCACAAAAGGCCAGAGGCGACAGAGGGTGCCCCTGCCTCCAGCCCACAGCTGGGGAGGGAGACTCTCCAAGTCCCTGCTGGCCTCCAGCGGGAGAGCAGCGAGTCTCTGGTGCTCACCAGATGGATATCAACATCTGGCAGGTGTTGGAAGACATCCATATCAGCTCCACCAGCCTGAACTGCAGGTAGCCAAAGACGAAGCCGGAGAGGACGTCGGTGATGTGGTGCCTCCCGATCATGACGCGCGAGAAGCCCACACAGAGCGCCCACAGCACCAGCAGGATCCGCAGGGGGATGGCCAGGACCAGGTGGTTGAGGAAGAACTTGGAGAGCATGGCCACCCTGCTGGCGTGCCCGGCCGGGAAGGCGTAGGTGTCCATGGTCAGGTAGTCCAACAAGCCGGGGGTGACGTCGTAAGGACCCTTCCGCTTGGCCAGCTTCTGCAGACCAGCCACCACCACGATGTCCAGCAGCAGGGCTGCAGAACCACAGCAGGGAGAGGGCAGAGACAGAAGCAGAGCCAGAGGTGAGGAGGGAGAGGTCAGAGCCAGAGGCGAGGAGGGAGAGGTCAGAGCCAGAGGTGAGGAGGGAGAGGTGAGGAGGGAGAGGTCAGAGCCAGAGGCGAGGAGGGAGAGGTCAGAGCCAGAGGCGAGGAGGGAGAGGTGAGGAGGGAGAGGTCAGAGCCAGAGGCGAGGAGGGAGAGGTCAGAGCCAGAGGCGAGGAGGGAGAGGTGAGGAGGGAGAGGTCAGAGCCAGAGGTGAGGAGGGAGAGGTGAGGAGGGAGAGGTCAGAGCCAGAGGCGAGGAGGGAGAGGTGAGGAGGGAGAGGTCAGAGCCAGAGGTGAGGAGGGAGAGGTGAGGAGGGAGAGGTCAGAGCCAGAGGCGAGGAGGGAGAGGTGAGGAGGGAGAGGTCAGAGCCAGAGGTGAGGAGGGAGAGGTGAGGAGGGAGAGGTCAGAGCCAGAGGCGAGGAGGGAGAGGTGAGGAGGGAGAGGTCAGAGCCAGAGGCGAGGAGGGAGAGGTGAGGAGGGAGAGGTCAGAGCCAGAGGCGAGGAGGGAGAGGTGAGGAGGGAGAGGTCAGAGCCAGAGGTGAGGAGGGAGAGGTCAGAGCCAGAGGTGAGGAGGGAGAGGTCAGAGCCAGAGGTGAGGAGGGAGAGGTGAGGAGGGAGAGGTCAGAGCCAGAGGTGAGGAGGGAGAGGTCAGAGCCAGAGGTGAGGAGGGAGAGGTGAGGAGGGAGAGGTCAGAGCCAGAGGTGAGGAGGGAGAGGTGAGGAGGGAGAGGTCAGAGCCAGAGGTGAGGAGGGAGAGGTGAGGAGGGAGAGGTCAGAGCCAGAGGCGAGGAGGGAGAGGTCAGAGCCAGAGGCGAGGAGGGAGAGGTGAGGAGGGAGAGGTCAGAGACAGAAGCGAGGAGGGAGAGGTCAGAGCCAGAGGTGAGGAGGGAGAGGTCAGAGCCAGAGGTGAGGAGGGAGAGGTCAGAGCCAGAGGTGAGGAGGGAGAGGTCAGAGCCAGAGGTGAGGAGGGAGAGGTGAGGAGGGAGAGGTCAGAGACAGAAGCAGAGTCAAGGGCAGAACTTCCAAGCATTGTCACTGTCTTTAAACAGAGCTTTGGGTTCAGTCCCAGTCAGCTCTCCACTGTTCAGCTGCACACAGCAGCCTCCATCCTTAGAACACCACCCAAATGTTAATGAATCCTCCCAGTTCACCCATGGGGAAGGCAAACATCATCATCACACAGGAGAAACTTCAACTGCAGAGGCAAGCAGCCCCCCTGGAGAGGAAGAAAGCAACTGGCAAAGATAAAATTAAAACCCTTTTGGCCCTCAGACCACTGGACTGGGTGTCTCTGTTCTCGTCCTCCAGCCCTGTGACACCCTTGTGTCTGTTCCTGTCCTCCACTCCTGCCTCTCTGCAGGTCTGCAGCCCATGGTGGGGACCTGGCACTCAGCAGAGCCTTTCTCTGCACTTTGGGATTTGCTGATATTTTTGGGAAGGAGGCACTTCAAAGGCTGCAGAGCCCTGGAGCAGCCACTCACCAGGGTGTCCTGTTCAGGGTGAGTGTCACCAGCTCAGCTCACAGCCACTGAGGCCAAGGGGTGCTGGGGCTGGCTCCCTGTGACTGGGCAGCCACCCAGCTCTGCTCATGCTGGGCTCCCTAAATCACCCTCAGCCCAGCTCCTCACCCCACCAAGGTGACCCTGCATGGCCTCGACTCAGCAAAGTGCTCCAGGAGCTGATTTCAGAGCTCAGGAGCTGCTGTGCTGCCCATGGGTCCTATCTCACCCTGGACAAGTGCTGGGTGAGAGCTGAAGGGACACAACCTTGGGAGCTCAAACTGGTCCAGTTGCTTCAGAGAGCTGAAGCACCACTGCTGCCAAGAGAAGCCTCTGGCCCAAGCTGCTCCTGCTGAACTCAGCAGCTTATTGCATTGCTGAGGAGCCCAGCCAGGACTCAGCAAGCAGCCTGGGCACCCTGAAAGAACCCCAGAGACACACAGTGTCTCCTGCATGGTGCTCAACACAACCTGCCAGCGACCATCCCCCCCCCACCCCCCCAAAGACCAGCAGCACACACCCCATGTGCTCTGGTGTCTCGTGGTGCTCCCCCTGGCCCATCAGCATTTTGCACTTACAAGATTATTTTTAAGGTCAAAGTTGACACCAGGGCAGCTGGAGGGCTGCAGGCAGGAACTCGTGGAGGTGTTCAGGGCATGGAGAAGAAGCCAAAGAGCTGTTTTAATAATCCTTTCATTCAGCAGATGAATAAAATGGGCTTTCAGTACTGCTAGGTTTGATTTTCATCAAGTGATGCACAGAAAGCTTCCTCTGCACACAGCTCGGGGTCTGAAGGACAGCACTGAACCCGGGGGTTAATTTGCCCTTAAAAGAAGAAAAAAAAACCCCAAGCTGCCTGCTTTCCTGTCACCTCCCCCTGCACTTTCTGTTCCTTTCATGAAGCAAATCACTGATGAAACAGCCCCAGCAGCCTGCCCTGCCCCAGCTCCTGAAGCACAAGGAGGGGTCCCTACTGTTCTTGTCCAATTCTGGGTGCCAGCAGTGCCCCCACCAAGCCCCGGAAGCCTCCCTGCATCCCTGCCCTATCCTCCTGCTGCTGCTGCCGGGGGCCAGGCGCTGCCAGAGTGAATCAGCACCACAGCTCTGCTGCCAACAGCCCAGCCCTCCCCAACACATCCAGAGCCAGCCCTCCCCAACACATCCAGAGCCAGCCCTCCCCAACACATCCAGAGCCAGCCCTCCCCAACACATCCAGAGCCAGCCCAAAGGCATAGCACTCTGGGACATGGCTTAATGGCCATGGTGGTGTTGGGTTGAAGGTTGGGCTGGATGATCTTGGAGGTCTCTTCCAACCCACACAGTTCGTGACTCTATGAAATATGGCCCCAGGAGAGAGCAGAGGAGGGAGCCTGCAGCTGTTTCCCCAGCCTGCACTTGTGCAGCACAGCTCCCTGGAGACAGACAAAGCTGTCAGAGGCATAGCAGAGATGGCAGAGTGCCACCTGACCCAGGGGTGAGCTGAGAGGAGAAGGAAATTGCCATCTGATGCATTTTTTTCATTGTGCCCTGACCCCATTGCATTGCATTTAAAACAGAGGCAGCACTGGAAGTCGAATCCAGGTAGTGCTGGATGTGAAGGAGCAAAGGAAGGATTAGCTCTTGCCCACTGCTGTTTCTTTCACCTTCTTCTGAAAAAGAGACAGAATCTCTCCTTTGACCTGGTGTTAATGGAAATAATCCTTCAGATTTCCACTGCAAACTCATCACAAAGAGCTCTACTCATATCCAAAACTTCCTGAGAGCACAAGCCAAGGAGCAAGTCTCACCTGCCTGCCACAGTTTTAGCATCAGAGATTACCTTGGTGTGGTAAACAGCCAACATCTGGCATCAGACAGGAGCTAAGCTGAAAGAGAAGCCCCTGGGCTGAGGTTTTCTATCAGAAAAAGACAACAATTCTCTGCCCTGCTCCCACCACCCAAGAGCAGGAGCCCACTAAGAGCAGAGAGGAGAGGTGAGCCCTGTGCTGGCCAGGCACAAAGACAAACCCAAAGCATGGTCACAGCACTGCCAAGCCAAACCCCAAAGCTCTTATTTAAGAGAAGCTGAAACAGTTGGATGTCTCCTGTCACCATAAGGTCCTTCCTGTCCCAGTGCCTGAGGTGCCATCTCTGCTGCCATCCCTTCTGGAGGGGGGCTGGAAGCAGCTGTGGATGCAGTGAGCACCCTCGGGGGCATTGCTAGAGCCAGACAGCATCTCCAGGGCCAGGGGCAGATTCCAGCTGAAATGTTTACATAAACAAGTTATCAAAACCACAGCTGAAAACCAACCTGGGTGCAGAGCTGGGGACAGGGAGGGGGGAGGAGAAGAGGAGAAAGCCAAAAAAGCCCTTGGCCTCCTCTGCTCCTGCAGCCCTGGCTCACATGACTTCATGCAGATGGGGCTGCTGGGCTGAGACCAGGCTGCTCTCCAGAACCAGGCTGTGGGATCAGCATCAAAACCAGTCACAGGCTGGGCTCAGCCTCCCAGAACTGTGGCTGAGCACGTGGGGAGAGGCAAAGGGGGAGGTAAATGCCCAGGAACGAAGAGAATCAGAGAATCATAAAGGCTGAAAACCCCTCTAAGATCAAGTCCAAGTGTGGAGAGAGAGCCCAGCCCAGGAGGCACACAAGGGTGGGAGCAGATGTGCAGCAGGCAACCTTCTCTGCCCAGCCCCAGCCCCGTGCTAAAGCAAAACCAAGCTGGTGAGAAGTCTTCTTCTGGGCTTCCAAGCCTGCAGCCTGTTCTGACCTGGTGCCACCATGCTGGGGGCCGCAGCAGCCCTGCTGAGATGTGGCAGGCTCCTGGCAGGCAGCTGAGGCCAGGTGTAGGGAAAGGCTGGCTTTGGGGGTCCTGGATTTCCCAGGTCAGCCAACCTGCCTCAGGAGTGAACCCTGGACAAATGTCCCCATGCCCAGGAAAGAGTCCCTTTTGCTCCAGAATTACAATTCCTATTTTTCTACCTTTTTTTTTTTTTTTTTTTAAATTTTCCTCGCATGCCCTCTCCTGCTGCTTCTGAACTTCCCAAACCTCCTGCAGGCACCAGGCTCCCTGACCTGGAAAATGAGTCCTTTGCAGCCTTGTCTAGTTGATGTTAATGAAAGATGCAGCTTTCAAAAGCATCTTCATCCTCACTCCAGTGAAGTTGGTGGCAGCTGGAAGAGGTCCCCTCCTCTGGAAGTGAACTCTTCTCCTCCCTTTTCCTTCCCAGAGGTGGTACTATTGGGTAATAATGGCAGACAAAAGGCACAGATGGCACAGCACAGTGAAGAACCACAGAACCAGACTCTGGGGAGCTTTGGGGGGAGATTATTTTTTGGCTGAAGACGCAGCAGAGTGGACTAAGTGGCCACAGGGATGTGGGGAAAAAATGGTGGAAAACAGCATTGTGCAATTAATTTAAAAAAAAAAAAAGGAAGAAAGAAAGAAAGAAAAAGGCTAAAAATAGAGCTGCTATATCCTAGCTGATTAGAAACAGCCCTGAGTGCAAACACAGCCTGCCTGGAGTCCTCCTCCACCCCTGGGAGCTGGGCAGTCTGCATCTCAGCAGCAATTACTGAGCAGGCTCTGCACAGCCTGGGGATGGGATGTGGGTGAGAGGGTGAGGGCAGAGAGCATGGCTCATGCTGATGGCACAAGGAGCTGAGAACCATGGAGTCATCCAATTGTTTTGGTTGGAAGAGACTTTTCAGACCCAGTCACAGCCAAGTCAACCCAGCACTGCCCCAGGATGGCTCAGCTGTCCCCCAGAAGGGCTCTCACAAAGCCCTTGGGTATACCTTGGCAGCAGCTTAAGTGCCATCACCACATCCCCAAAGCACTCTCTGCAATACCACCAGCAGGATGGCACCACCTGGGGTAAGCTGGAGGGAGAAAAGTGCCTTGGGCTGGTGGCCAACAGCATCTCCCAGCCCACAGAGGCTGGGCTCCTGGCTTGGACTCACTGCTTCTTGGGCTTATGCTTACTCCCTGCTGCCTTCAGTAAGGCCAAAAAAACCACTGGGGTTGATTCTGTGGTGCTCAGAGGACCTCCAACCATCACATCTCATGGTGTCTTAGACCTGGGGCTGGTCTCCCAGCATCCCTGTACAGACAGAAACAGAGAGCAAGACCAGAGCTGCATGAAGACGTGGAGATCTCTTCCAGGGGCAGAGGAAAGAGACAGTTCACATTATTCCCTTCTCCCATCCTCCACCGAGCCTGGCCGGAGTGGGATCCCCGCTTGCTGCTCCTCCCAGTGCCTCCCCTCGCTGCCCGACGCTTCTCCACCTCCCTCTTCCCCACCACGGCTCCTGTCAAGGCTCGTTAGAAGCAGCCACACTCACCCACCTCCTGGCATCTCCCTTCGGGCCACAGCCTGGCTCAGCTGCCCTGGCAGGGCTGGCTCTGCCCCAGGGAAATAGGCATTGTCCCCTGCGAGCCGCAGGCAGGGGCAGGGGGAAGCTGTTCCCGGCGTGAGAGACAGGAGGATGACTCATTTCCCATCTTTTATTCCCCCTCTTCCCATTCAGCAACCCTCGCACTTCTTTCCTCTTTCCTTCTGCACTCAGGCTCTGGAACATTTCTCCTGCTGAGGGCTGGGTTTCAGCTCTGCTGCAGCTTCCCCAGGGGCTGCACACTGATGGTTGCAGCATCCTCAGCACCCAGCAGCCAGTCAGGACCTGAACTCCTCCGTGCTGCCCAGTACCAAAGGGCTGATGAGAGAGCCCCTGTGCAGGTCCCTGGCACTCCCCCCCAGCCTGCTCCAGCCACAGCCAAATGGGTGCCAGCCTGCCACTGACTGTCCTTTACCAAGGGACACTGCAGTCTCACCAGCCTGCCCTGCAGTGAGCAGTTTGCACTCGCTGAGAGGAAGCAGAGGAGGAAGGGGAGGGGGCAGGGAAGCTGGCAGAGCTGGGCATTGCTCACAGATGCCTGAGCTCATCAGCCATGAAGGGATGAAGAATGAGGACAGCACCCACCAAAGGCCCAGGGACTTCAACTGCTGTGTCTGGGCAGGACACCAAGAGGCAGAGCAGCAGCTTGATGTGATGGAGAGGGCATTTAATGCCAAGCTGGACCTGTGTCTAGATGCTGGCTATGCCCAGCACCCCCATGGGTCAGTCATGTTGGGCTATTTGACATCTAAACCTTTCCACCTCATTGGGTAAAGTTGCTGAGATCCCAATGGGCACTGGCAGAGCCAGGAAGGGAGCAGGGCAGGGGCTGGACCTTCTCCATGGACCAGATTTTCCAAGGAGGGAATGGTTCATGCAGAGCACCAGCTCCCGAGCTGCTCTCTCCCCTTCCCTGCAGAAACATCAACTGCCCTGTCCAGCTCAGAACATCCCCAGCCTCACAGTGGGAAAACGAAAGGGCAAAAATAGACACATCTGGCCCCCAAAGCTTCTCTGGGGCTCCTGGCTCAGCAAGCTCTGCTGCCTGCAGCCTGATCCATCAGCCAGGCAGCTCCTCAGCTTCTCTGCTGGGTCTGAGCTGCTGAGCCCTGAGGCTGGAGAGGACCAGCTTGTCTCCACTGCCTGGGCACTTCATCTGCTCACTGACCTTTACCAGCAGCAGGCTGCACCAGCTGCATTTCCACCACAGGGACTCCAAAGGCAAGCATGGCAATACCTGAAGCAGCTCTGTGCTGGCAGAGAGGGGTCAGCAGGGGCTCAGGGGGGTGGTGAAGGCATTTCTCACCCTTTCCTTCCTAACCCACCACTTTCCTGCCAGTCTGATCCTGCTTGGAAGCTGCCAGGTGGGACTGCAGGGTCCTGGCCATAGAATCACAAAATCATTTTGGTTGGAAAAGACCTTTAAGATCATCAAGTCCAAGCCTTATCTAACTCCACCAAGTCTGGAGCTAAACCATGTCCCTCAGCACCACATCTGTCTCTATACTGTGCATTTATAAATATAGCTATTTAAAATAAATAAATATATCTATGACTCAGATAAATCACAGCTCTGCAGGGGACTGTGCCTCACAATGTCGTGGCTTGGTTCCCAATCAGACTAAAGCTAGGTCAGCGCTCAGGGAGAAGGCTGGAGAGAGCAAGAGCTGCCTCCTTGCCGACCTTCAGGAGCAGAGAAGCCACCCTGGCTCTCCTCCTTTCCTCCTCCACCCTTGCTCCGCCTGCCCACCGCTCCCTACGCTGCGCCCTCCGCCCGCGGCACCGCTGGGCTTGGCGGTGACAAATGCTCAGCGACAGCAGCAGGGAGCCAGCACCTCCCCCCCGCCCCATCCCGCAAGGGAGCTGCTGATGGCTGAGTGGGACCTGTGTCACCGAGCCCAGCAGGGCTGCCTCTGCCACCCTCAACAGCTGTTTCACAGAGCCATGACCAAAGCAGAACTCATCGGTGGTGCCCAGTGATGGGACAAGGAGCAATGGGCACAAACTGGGACCCAGGAGGTTCCATCTGAACAGGAGGAGGAAATTCTTCGGTGTGAGGCTGCTGGAGCCCTGGAGCAGGCTGTCCAGAGAGGTTGTGGAGTCTCCTCCTCTGGAGAGCTGGGCATTGTGCTCCTGGGAAAGCTGCTGTGGGTGCCCTGCTTTAGCAGGGGGTTGGACTGGATGATCCCCAGAGGTCCCTTCCAACCCCCCGAAGCTGGGGTTCTGCATTGGCTGGTGCTTGAAACCAAGCACAAATGGGTATTCTATGTGCAAGGGTAAACCAAGCAGATACCTTCTGACAGCAGAGGCAGAGGTAGAATTGGCTCCAAACACAAGAGGTGAGGTTCAGCAGAGCAGCCACCTGGGGTAGATGACCTTATTCCATCCCTGTCGCAGCAAGGAGGTGCCTGGACCAGGCTAAGGCGCTCATTCTGCTCAGCTTGATAAATAGGAGGTGAAGAAACGACTTGAGCACCATCCAAAATGCTGAAAGGCAGAGGAGATGTTGGCTGCAAGAGCTCCTCAGCTGAGGAAACAAGGCACTGAAACAGCTGCAGTGAAGGGAAGAGTCAAACTGAGAGCAAAGCCCTGTGAGCTTTCCCTACCACTGCAGCAAAACAGAAATGGTTCTGACAAGCTCCCCCTCGCTGGTAATTGTCCATCAGATTGAGTGTTGGGGGGTTCATTTTTTTTTCCCCACCCTCAACACATTGAACAGGAATAAATCAAGGGATGTGCCACAGCCTGCATTTTGCCCAGGGTTAGATCAATGATCCAAATGTTCTTTGCTGGCTTTGCAGTCAATGGATCACTAAATTTGGATCCACATCCTCACCAGATGGATCAGAACCGACGGACTGCTCCCCTCACCTCCCCTCCCCAAGGCTGAATGAGGTTTCTGTCTGGTTCTGAAGCAGAGCTGGGAATCTTGGGGGCAGTTTTCTCTCTGTTTGCCCCCCCAGTTGCAAGGGCTGAGGGATTTCAGTTTCTGTGAAATCCTTGTGACTGCAGGGGAAAGCTTCAACAGCCCCAAAAGTCCCAGCACTGGCAGGGAAATAAAAAGAACCCTAAAGCTGGGAGTTTTCTTGAGGTATGATCTTCTCAGGTTGCCCAGGGGGTGCAGACTTCCCTCCTGACTCTTAACAGCCAGAGCTGGCAGTGCTGGGATGGACTTCCTGAAAGCAGGTTCTGGCAGAGGGACTCTGACAGTGGGCACAGATGCCTGATCTCTTCCCTCCTTTCAGCAACAGACTCTGAGCAGCTTCCCTGGCTGGTTGGCTTTTGCTAGGCAAGATCATGATGAGAAGGAGAATCAATAAATTCCATCACAGCTGACAAACAGAGGGAGAACATGGCTTGGGGGTGGCTGATCACCATCTGCAGCTGGGACGGATGCAGCACGCCAGGGGCAGACCCCTCACCCAAAATGCTCCTGCCTGTGTTGGCAAAGCTCCTGCCAAGAGCTCCTCAGGCACAAGGGCCCCCCCTCCATCTGCAGTGGTGCTTCTGCCAGGTTCCCAGTCCCATCTCAGCAGTCTCCCGTCTCCTCATCTTGAAAGCCTGATTGCAAATCCTCCCCAAGTGCTCTCTGATGGGCTGGCTCCCTGCCCAGAGACTGCATCAGAAATTCTGCTTGATGGATCAAACTCAGAGCCAGCAGGGGGAAGGGAGGGAAGGGGTACCATAGACAACTCCCACTTCCCTGCTTCCCTCTTCCCAGGAGATCAGGGAAACACCAGGAGGTTCCTTTCCCTTTAACTTCTCCCTACCCAGGGGGGCTTTACACCAAATCCTGATGGATTTGATCCACAAATAAGCAGCAGCAAGAGGGACCAAGGGTACCAGATGCAGGAGCCTTGCCATACCCTTCCTATTTGCTGATGAGACCTCATCCCATGGGGTCTTTTGAGGTCCACCAGCCCTACAGTCCTCAGGCAAACTCCTTCCTCCATCAGCAGTGCAAGTACCACAGCAACAGCTACTGAGATATTTGGAGCTCCTGACTGCAACCTTAAATAGCAATCCAAGGCCACACTCACAGCAGGGATCTGCTCAAGTCCTGCTGAGGAACCTCTGACAAGAGCAGCTCAGGGCACCTTGGTCAGTCCCACCAGTTTGTGGCACTACTCAGAGGGCAAAGTGGTTGCCAGACCCATGGGCTGTCAAGCTGTGGACTGGTCCATCACACACTTTAACCATCTTCTTTCCTGGCAGGTGGAGGAGAGGGATGGGGCTGATGTGTCTAGGCAAGGGAGCAAGGCTTCAGAAATGCCCTGAGATGTCCATGGGCACCACATGTGAGCTCAGAAGACCTGGAGATGCAGCTGGTGATGCAGGGCCAAGCTCTCCCAGTGACCACCTGGTGCTCAAGAGTTTCAACATCACCTGGAGGTGGCTTTTCATTTGGCCTCCTCACATGGCAACAGAAGGACAAGAAAACCTTTCTTGTTTTTCAGCCAAAGGTGGCAGCAGTTCTTTATAGGGATCTCAAACATTTTGGAGTCAAAGAGCTCAGTTTGCAGGCTCCAAACCCATCAAAGACTCCTGGGTCAAGAGGTATGTGGCTGCTGTTAGTCACCTCCTATTTCATCCTCGTGCCCTTTCAAATGGGGCTTGTCTTCTCAGCAAGAGGTTGACCCAGCACACGGAGGAGCCCCTGGAAGATCTGCTGACGCTGGCAGGCTCTGCATCACGCTGATGCTATTCTGGCTTCCTCCCCACCATGGCCTCCCTTGGTTAGATGTCACAGCAGCAGGACAGTCTCTCCCAAAGGCAGAGGGGAGACAAGGCAGATACCACTGTGCTTTTCAAGCCAGTTCAGCACAGCCTTCTCCCTCTCCAAAGGATGAACTTAGGCAAAAGAACCTGGGGTCACCTTGTAGAGCCTGTATCATGCCACAGTCGGTCCCCGTGGACAGGATGCCCCTTTCCTGAGGAGCCTTTGGAATGAAACATCCCTCTGACCCCTCAAAAGGCTCCCTGAGAAGCAAAGACCTAAATCAAATGTTTTCAGTTTCTCTCACCAACCAGAAGCAGAAGCTCCCATTGCTGGGGCTTGGGGGAAGATGAAGTGTCACGGCCAGATGAGGCAGCAACTGGCCACAAGCAATTTGCCATAATACAGCAACTGGGCCCCATGCCAAAGGCAGAAGAGCAAGGTCCTCAGGTAGACATGGCCAGGGTGGTTGGGCCCAGGATCTAAGGCAAGTCACACCTAGAGCTCAGCTTGGTCACTGGTGGGACATCAGTCCACATGGGTGGGGTGGACCCTGCTCAGCTGAGAAGGCAACTCCTGTAACAAGTCCAGGAACAAGGACAACAACCACGGCACAGGAAAGGACTAGCAGGAGAGACAGAAAGATCCCAGCCTGTCTGCACAGCCTCTGGGTCAGACTAACTCATGGAAATGGGGACAGCAGCAAGACAGGTCCTCGTGGGAAGGAGGATGTGAGATCAAACCGCGGCAAGGAAGGAGGTAGAACTCCATCACGCGGCAGCTGAGACGTGGAGCCAGGGTCTGCTCAAGAAGGTGGTGAGGGGATGGAAATGTTTGGGTTTTTTTCCTCAAGAATATCCTCAGGAATTGATCCAGATATCAAGGATTAAAATCTTGACATTTTCCTCACCTATCAAACCACCTGAGAGTAACTAAAAGACATCATCGCTGGTATCCACCTGCACACTTCCTTGCTTTGGATGCTCAACCCTGCCCCACACAGGCCAAGGACCTGTCCCCACTCCTCTGTGGGTTTCAGGATTACTCCATTCCTCTGAGACAGCTTTGTGCTACATCCACCACCCATGGAACCCAGGACCCAGAGGCCCCAGGGAGTGGAGCCTTCACCATAAAGGTCACTCCCTGTTGCTGACCACAACGGTGGCTGGGAACAGCCAGAGGAGGAGTCCCAGGGCTGCTGTCCCTTGTGACCAGGGCTGGGCTTTCCCGGTGGGAAGGAGGGAGCTTTGCCACTCACCTAGCAGCAGGTTCATGAGGACCTCTTGGCCTGCCAGCGTGCTGCTCTTCACCAGGCAGATGAGGGTGCCTGCAATCCAGGGGATCCCGTGCCCCGTTATCCCCAGCAGGCTGATCATGGAGCGGGCACCACCCCAGGAGGAGGCTCTGTTGGCACACACTCCCAGCCTCTTGGACATGCAGATGTCGATGGCCAGCAGGGAGTTGAAGGCAATTCCCTTGAAGGAAGGGTTGAGCTGCATGCAGTCCTCCTCGGGCAGCTGCTGCGACTGCCTCCTCTCCTTGGCATTGCCGTTCTGGGCAGCGGCTGCCCCAGCCTGGCCACTCTGCTTCCTGCCAGAACTCCTGCCCTCCTGGTTCCCCTTCAAGGGCTGGTTCAGGGAGAGGAACTCAGCCCTGTTGAGGACATTGTTCCTGTCCCTGGCCCTGGAGCGTGCCTGGGATGCTGGCATTGCAGCCTCTCCAACACAACCTGCTCTGCAAACACCGGCAAGGAGAGAAATCTTCTCCTCCCTGCAGGAAGCTTCCCCCAACTCCCACCCTCAGGAGCCGTGGGTTTGGGAAGCACCTCGGGTTCCCCTCTCTTGCAGTTGCCCCCAGCACAGCCTGCAGCTGTTAAATATAGAGTAAGGAATGCACATGGCTGTTTACTTCATGGGCCTAGCAAGCTTGGGAGGAAAATTAATGCCAGGCTTGGCAGCCACTCCAGTGCCAGGGAAAAAGGTTAAACAGCCAATAGATTGGCAGGAGAGGAGGGAAAAGCATCGTGCCAAAGGTTGGTTGCTCCTGGCCTGGTCTATTTAAATCTGCCAATTGCTTATCCCCCTGGGCTGCAAGGGAAACTGGGAAGTGTAGTTTTTTTGGTTTTGTGGGTTTTTTTCTCTGCAATTCACATTGCAATATCTGAGAATCAGAGCAGGAGCAGATCAGGGCATTCCCTCCCCAGGGCAGCTGGCACAGCTCCTGGGGTGGGCTGTGCCACCAGGCTGTGCCAGCACTGAGGCTGGGCACTGCTCGGGGGCTGCCCCCCAGGGGGCTCTCCCCAGGTGTCTTCTCCATTTGTCTGTTTTGCAACATCTCACCCCCTGCAAGGGCACCCTGAGCACCACCTTCCGCTCCCTGGCATGGGTACCTGGCATGGGTGCCTGCCACACACCACCAGGCCCATCCTCCCTCCCTGCTTGTCCCTGCAGCCACTTCCACCACTCACCCTGTTCCCAGAGCAAGGAGAAGCATTGCTGGGCTCCTGATTTACAGGGACACAGAACTGCTAATGAGCTCACATCCTCCTGCCCCAGCACTGAGCCAGACATCCCTTCTGTGCCATCCAGCGTCCGGAGCCCGCGCCAAGAGCAGGGGACAGGCGGTGCCCACGTCCTGAAGCTGTGGATGGCATCAGCAGCACAGGTACCAGTCTCAGGGGAGTGGGCATCATGACATGGGGAGAAGGAAGGCTTATGCCAGGCCCCTGGAAGTCCTCCTGCAGAGGACAGGGAAGATCTCCCATCCCTCCTACCAGAGGGCTCCATCACTTTGTCTGTGCTAGGCTGCCCTCAGCCTCCCAGCTCCCCACCCTGGCTGGGGTGAACCCCTCTGAGACACCTTCCACTCCTGAGAATATCCTGCTGGTGCTCATAGCTCCAGTTTATAGGTCTGGATGATCCTGCTGCAGTCCCTGATCCACTGCTGGGCAGATCTAAGCCTCAAGCACTGCTGGGGGAGATTTTCCATCCCAGCTCCACTTGCCTGAGGGACTCACTGCACCATCCACCTGAGCCAGACCCACCTGGGTTGCCATCCCTGAGTGACCTTCCCTGGGCTGTCACAGCTCCACACCACCCACATGCCCAAGGAATGGGATATTGCTGTGCAAACAGCTTGGAAATCCCCCATGGAGAGGGGAGGGAAGAAGATGAATATTGCCCCAAGGAGCAGAACAGGGCACATCTCTTGGTGCCAGTGACATTTGCCTGCACAGATGCCCAGTTCCAGAGGTTGGAGCTTGTCTTTTCCTTGGGAATCAGGCCCCAGGTGTTTCTAAGTCCTGTCCAAAATGCACCAGAGAGAGAAATGAAAGGTAATGAGACTAATTCTCCACTTTCTTTGCACTTTTTATCCATACTGCTCAACATCCCCTAGATGAGCCTCCAGTCTGTGCCCATCTGACTGACAGGCTGACAGGAGGTGAGGGCTACACTTGGCCAAGCAAGTGCCAGAGGTCCTGGGGAGCTCTTGCCCCTGGGCTCTGTTCATATTTCCCCTGTAATGATTCAAAAGAAAATAACAGACATCAATTTATTTTCTGAATCTCACCCTCCAGGAACCTACCCTGGCCTGTGGTGATGATGATCCTCACTGGAGGAAGAGGATCCCCTCCCTCCTCAGGCACCCCCACCCAGCCCATGAACCACAACCCTGTTTAGTGCAGGTACCACCTGTGGCTGTGGCATCCCAGGAACACACAGATGCTGCCACATCACTGACACCCACCAGCTCCCAGCCCCATCCCACTGCTTGGCTCCAACCCACCTGGAGATCACATCAGCACTGCTTTATCTTGGCCATGGCTGTCACCTCCTTGCTGGGTGGCCTCCCTGTTTCTCCAGCTCTTCGCAGCGCTGCTGCTCCCCAGGGCTCTGCAAACAGCAGCATGCAGGGGGTTAAAGTGCTGGTGGCCAGCAGCCTGCAGAAACTGGGAGACTGATCTCTCCTCCTGTCCAGCCCTGTGCCAGGGCTGCTGAGCTATTGCTGAGCATGTTCCTCAGGAGCTGTCACAGGGAAAGAAAAAATACCCTGAGAGCCCTGGGAGTTAATTTAATCTGGTGCCTGTCCCTTCCGCTGACACTGACAGCAGGGAATTTCTCTGCCTCGCACACAGAGCTGCCCCAGCCTCCCAGCCAGCATCCAGCCCCCCAGCACAAGTCCCCAGTGGGAAGAGGATGGAGGAGGAAGGGCAGAGTGGGATGGAGGCAGTGCCAGCAGAGCCCTGCCAAAGCAATTTGTCCTGCAGACAGGCTGTCACTGACGGTCCCAGCTGGGGAGGGAACCATCCCCCCCATCACCAAACCAGGGGTTATAAATATCCTGCTAAACCTGCAGACAGGATCCCTGCTCTGGGGGGGCTATTCCAGGCGTGACACCTGACCCACCTGGAGAACTCCCAGAGGGACAAATCCAAAGGGACAAATCCAGTATGCTCCATGTGCCCCGGCTGTGCTGTCTGCCTGACCACCCAGCCTTGCCTGCCTGGGGGCTGCTGGTCACATTGACCTCTGCTCAGGGATGTCCAAGGGCACTGGGGGCAAGCTGGAGCAGAGGAGGTGCCACAGGAA
Organism: Indicator indicator; assembly: GCF_027791375.1. Lineage (NCBI taxonomy): Eukaryota > Metazoa > Chordata > Aves > Piciformes > Indicatoridae > Indicator > Indicator indicator. The sequence continues at coordinate 12,404,850 of NC_072037.1, forward strand.
CAGAAGGAAAAACTTTTTTTCCCTGTGAGGGTGCTGGAGCCAGCTGCCCAGAGAGGTTGCGGAGTCTCCTTCTCTAGAGACATTCAAACCCCACCTGGGTGCATTCCTGTGTGACTTGCCCTGGGTGATCCTGCTCTGGCAGAGGGCTTGGACTGGATGATCTCTGGAGGTCCTTTCCAACCATCTGTGATTCTGTGAAGAAGGAAGCTTGGCCAAAACAAAACAAAATGTTTTGGAGTGTTCATGGCACACACAATGGTGCCAGGCAGGTCCCTCAGCCCAGTAGAGCATCACCTCTGGTGGGCTGGATTGAGATGCTGTTGTTCAGGTGGTGAAGAAGAGATCCTGCCTTTACGGAAACCTGGAAAAGATGCTGGAAGGACATGGAGGAACCATGCAGGCCATGCTGCTGGGAGGGAACAACAGGGGACAGAGCGTGGCAATGCTAGGCTGAGCTGTATTAAATGAGCAGCAGAAGGCAACATATCTCACAGCATCAGCAGACACTCCTAATTGTGGCTTATCACAGCTTGGCCTCACATCTCCAGCAATCCCATCAGTGATCCCACCAGGCTCGGGCACAGGAACCCTTCTGCACACAGCTTAGCACAGCCACTCCCGGGTGGGCTGTGCTAATGCCTTAATCACTCCTAGCAGCACATGGAGACAGGCAGGACCCAAACCCAAAGAAAACTCCAGCTGAAGAGGAAAAGTTAATTAGAATGAGATAATGCCAGTTCCTCACTTACCAGCACACCAGAGGCGGCCAAGTGGAAGCAAGACCTGGCTGAAGCTTCAGTGGCACCAGAGCTGCAGAATGTGCAGTTTCACCAAATCTGTGATGCTCTGAGAAGCTGTGAGGAGCTTGTTTGAAAAGTGTGAAAGAGTCTTGGAAATGTCAAAGGATTTCAGCACCTTCTGGAGGCTGCTAAAGCAACTGGGTACTTCATTTGGAGGTGCTAATTTCATTCTTTCTTCTACTACGAGGTAGTAAAGTTGCTTGTGTGTGTAGCTTGGGAGTGTTCTCGCTTTTTATCTCTGTTGCAGGACAGTGACTCAAAACTGTGTCCTTCACAGGGACTGGGGAAGTTTAAAACAAACACTTTGCCAATGCTTTGAGAAAGGTGCAGAAGAAAGCCATGACAATACACCCTGTCTCCTGCACCTGCAAACCTGCCTGTCCTCATCCTGTGGCACCCACCTGCCAGGATCACCCAGCAGCTCCAGGCTCTCCCGCTGCTGGGGGACAAGCAGAGGGCTGGGAAATGTCTGCTGGGAGTGTGGGGTGGGAAGGACTAACAGACATCGACCCAGCTCTGTGCTGCTGGACCAGTGGCACCAGCAAAGCCATTTTTACCTTTTGGCTCCCCAGGTTTCCTGTTGAAAAACAACTCAGGGAGGACACAAACCCAGAGCCCTGTGCAGACCCCGGTGTGCCGCGGCTCTCACCAAGTAGCTGGAGACACCTCTCCCGGGCTCAGCCCTTGGAACCAGGACCACGCAGCAGATCTCACCAAGGAGCTGGAGACACCTCTCCCGGGCTCAGCCCTTGGAACCAGGACCACGCAGCAGATCTCACCAAGGAGCTGGAGACACCTCTCCCGGGCTCAGCCCTTGGAACCAGGACCACGCAGCAGATCTCACCAAGGAGCTGGAGACACCTCTCCCGGGCTCAGCCCTTGGAACCAGGACCACGCAACAGATCTCACCAAGGAGCTGGAGACACCTCTCCCGGGCTCAGCCCTTGGAACCAGGACCACGCAGCAGATCTCACCAAGGAGCTGGAGACACCTCCCCCGGGCTCAGCCCTTGGAACCAGGACCACGCAGCAGATCTCACCAAGGAGCTGGAGACACCTCTCCCGGGCTCAGCCCTTGGAACCAGGGCCACGCAACAGATCTCACCAAGGAGCTAAACGCATCTCACCTGGGCTCAGTCCTTGGAACCAGGGTCCTCAGCTGGCTGCTCAGCAGCAGCAGCAGCCTTACTCCTAAACTGTCCTTAATAGAAGTTTACAACTTCCCCACAGGCTGCTGCAGCCTCAGGTGCTTCTCGTTCTCTTCTCCAGCTAGTCCCAGTCCCTGGGCTGCCCTGGGTAGCTGTGTGTTTCTGGTTGCTAGAATCGAAGCTCATCCAGCCTGGGGTATGGGCTTTGGAGAGAAGGAGACCACAGATCATCATCTCTTCACCAAATCTACCAACCGAGCTTTTAGCTTGGAGAGGAAAAACATTAACCTGAAAAAAAAAAAAAAAAACAAAACAAAAAACAAGAGAAAGCACACGGCATTTAAATTATTAAAAAGGGGGGGGGGGGGGGAAAGACGTTTCTGAAATAAAAACTACATTACCCAGAATTCACGGAGATGGGGGAGGAAATGCTGCTGGGTTTGTCTTTTTCTTTTTTTTCCCCCCCTTTTTTTCTTTCTTTCTTTCTTTTTCTTTTTTTCGCAAGGGAGGTTTAGCTTCAACAGCTGCAGTTTAAAAGCGAAATACAGGGGGAGGAATGGGACTGGGCGAAGGAGGGAGGCAGAGAGCGAGCCCGAGGGAGACGCCGAGACCTGCCGCTGGCCGGGGCTGCGGAGCCGGGGACATGCGGCAGTCCCTGCCCGGGCAACCGGCCGGGCATGGGGGCATGTGGAGGGGAGTGGGGCACGGCAAGGCTACCGGCGAGTTCCTGCAAAGTTTGACCCCGTTGCCTTTTTGCTGGTGAGGAGAGGAGCAGGGAGCAGGAGCCCCCCCCTTTACTCCCCAGCCCCTGCGCGAATGTGCTGCGAGAGAGGAAGCGAGCGGCAGGCGGGGGGCGGGGGCAGCGCTCCTGCCGCTCTCACCTCCGCGGGCATCTAGCAGGGAGGCGAGGAGGGGGGGGGGGGGGGGAACCAGAGCGAGAAAAGGAGCCTCCCCCCCCGGCTCCAAACCCTCCCCTTTCCCCGCCGCACCTCGCCCCCGCGCAGCGCAGCGGAGCCCGCTGGGGCTCGGCCGGGGCTCGGCGATCGCTGCTCCCCGCGATGCTGCGGTGAGCGCCCCGCAGGAGCCAACCGTGTGCGGGGCAGCGCCGCCGAGCCGCCCCCCATGAGCCCCGCCGGCTGAGCCCCCACAGCCCCGGAGCGGCAAGAGCAGGAGGAGGAGGAGGAAGGTCGGACACCCTTGCGGAGAGCCGCTCGCCGAGGAGGAGAGGAGAAGAGGTGGAAGAAGAGGAGCCACGGGGCCGGTGCCCCCGGGCCGGTGCGGGGGGATGCGACGGGCGGCGGTTCCACGGTGCTGAGCGGGCGCGGAGCGGAGGAGGCTCGGCTGCCGCCTCCCGCCCCGCTGCGCAGCCCCCGCAGTCCGCCCGCCCCAGCGGGACCTCGCTTTATTCCCGATGCTTTCGGCTATTTCTAAGGGAAATAAAAAAACAACTCAAAATCCAAGCCCCGGAGCCCCGGACACCGCTGGCGGAGGAGCCTCCGAAATCGAGGATTTGGCCACTTTGGGCATTTTCCACACGAGTTGTTTTTTTGGTTTTTTTTTTTTTCGGTTGGTTGAGGTTTTTGGTTTTTTGTTTCTGGTTGGTTGGTTGGTTTTTTTTTTGTTGTTATTATTGTAATTTTGTGCGAAAGGAAGTTCTGAACAACTGCGAGTCAGGAAGTGGAAATCCACACCGGTTGTGACAAGCTGGGGCTCAAAAAACTATTTCATTATTTATCTAGATGTGTCTATCAACATTCTGCTTTTCATCCAAAGAATCAAGGGAAGTACCGGCGGGTCCCGTGTCCGACGGGGAATGACAGACTGCATCTGAGGGGAGGAAGGACTAAATATATCATCTAAGAACACACCGTTATTTATTCAACTCCAGAGACCTCTTTGGGTTCGGGATTGGTGTTGTTTTTTTTGGTTTTGTTTTGTTTTTTAAAACCCAAAGACTGAGCAAGAGATTTCACAGCTCATTAAAAGGGGAGGAGGAGGGGAAAAATAATTAAAGATAATAATTTTCAAGGCCCTTTTGCTTCTGAAGTGTAGCTAACCTCCCGACCAGGAGCCGTGCTTGTGAGACAAGATACTCAAAGGAAGGTTTGATGTGAGGAATTTTTCTATCCTATGGATATATCAGGTTTTGAGGTTTACCCCCCACCCCCCCAAGAAGAAGCTCTGTAATTGATCTAGCACCAGATCATTTCAATGCCTAATATTGCCCAGGATTGCTGGAGTACCCGCAGAGCTGCGTCGGACTGTACCCGAGGTGTGCCATGGGCTGTATCCAGAGTATTAGCTGCAAATCCAAAGTTTTCCGGGAAAGCATTTCAGTGATTGAAGTCAAAGCCTCCATCGATCCCATTCCCACCAGCATCGACGAGTCCTCCAGCGTGGTCCTGCGCTACCGGACCCCTCACTTCCGAGCCTCTGCGCAAGTGTTGGTGCCCCCTCTGCCCAAGAAGGAGACCTGGATCGTGGGCTGGATCCAGGCTTGCAGCCACATGGAATTTTACAATCACTACGGGGAGCAGGGAATGTGAGTACGGCCAAGGGGGCGTGCAGCTGCGTGTGCCGGGCAGGAGGGGAGAGCAGCAGGACAGTGGCCTGGCTGGGGAAACACTGGAGTGCACCCCAAATTATAACCCACTTGGGTCTGAACAGGGCTTCTTCATGTTGTTGAGACATAGGAGAGCTTGTTCCTGCCCTTCTAAACATGGGAGGGGAATTCTCCTCTGATGGAAATGTGCCCAAACCCCACAGGTTCTGTTAGGAACCCAAACCCAATTCCATATTTCACAGCAGCTTTTGAGCAGTGCTGGGGATCCTGAGGTCCCAGACACCCCTGCTTTGATAAGTGTTTGACACCAGGGCTTCCCCTGACCTCCAGCTCCTCTTGTCCACATCCCTCCAGGGGTAAAACTGAGCATTGATCACCCCCGGGGCAACCCCTGGGCTGACACTTGTGGCACGGTGCTGTCTCCAACGTGCTCTGCTGCTGCTGCAGTGGGCCAGGGCTCACAGTGGGCCAGGGCTGGCAGCTCTGTGCCCACAGGCCCTGGGAGCTCTCCGAATATCACAGTCGGGACCCTGCTTGCTTTGCCTGCGGTAGAAGGCAGCCCCCAGGGGAAGGATAAGGTGGATTTAACCCATTGAGAGCTAAACCCTTTGTACCACCTTGGAGCTGGATGAAAATTTCACATGATCCCCCTTCTGGGGAGTGTAAGAGTGGGATGTATGCAAGGCAGGGGGAATCCAGGGCTGTTTGCGCACCAAACCCTCTGTGGTGCTGGTTGGACAGTCATAGTGAGACAGGAACGAGTCAAATTCAAATGCCACCTCCCTACAGAGAGAGTCATCTCTCCCCAGTCCCCCACCAGTTTGTTCAAGCCTCCTTGCAGGCTCTAGTCTGTGGTTAGATGGGCAGCTGCACCTGATCTCCAGCTGCCTGCACAGCCCAGCAATCCTGCAGCTGATGGTGCTGAGCAGCAGGGGCTGCAGCCTCCTGCTGCAGCAGAGATCTCTCCGTCCAGCCACGGGGACAAAGCCTGAGTGCAGAGCCCGGTGCTGGCAGATGGTTTGGTGGCTGGAGGTGCTGCTGCTGGGGACAAGGGAGAAAGGACAGGAAGGTCAGGTCTGAGCATCCCTCCAGCCTGCTCATCCCAGGGGAATGCTGGGCTCAGCCTCTCAAGGGTCATTGTGGGTAGCTTATAAAATGACGAATGAGGAGGGCTGAGGGAGGATGGGGACAGGGATTAGGGCTGGAGAGCAAGACAAACCCTGACTTAATGCAGTGCCCTCCTGGCAGCCTGAACATCTGCACACAGAGCCTGGCCCTTCTCCCCTCCCCTCTGCCTCTAAGCCCAGGCCCAGGATGTGGGTTCAGCACCTCAGACATAGGCACAGACAGGTTGTGAGATGTGGAGCAGAGGGAAGGGCACACAGAGGGGCAGCCATGCAGGCTGTGTCCCCCCACCCCTTTTTGTCCCCACATCCCCTCTCTGCTGAAGCAGAAAGTGCCTTGGGAAGCAAACTAGCACCTGGCAAACCCCAGCAGTGAGGCTCAGCAAGCAGCTTATCTCCATTCTGAAAGAACTTCCAGCAGGCCCGAGATCTGTAGGCTGTTTGGCTCCAACACCATCTTTAGCAAGGACAATTTGTTGCTCAGATGTTCCCAATTCCAGGCCTTTGGGATTTGCATGTGTGATTCTCAGGCTCATTTAGAAATCCTGTCTCAGCCACCAGCTGCAAAGGGAAAGAGAGAGACCCACTGCATGGCAATACAGAGTGAAGGGGACTGGGCAGAGAGCTGCTGGTGGTGGTGATGATGATGATGATGCAAACCTCAGGCTGGCCTTTTCTTGCTCTGCACCTGAGCTCCCCTCTGCTCAGAATGAGGATTTGGTACCATCTTCCCTTGCTGGAATGCTCTGGGAAAAGAAAAAAAAAAGTTGTACCTGCAAGCTAAGTGCTGGAAACAGGCAGCCAGAGTGAAACACTGCAGCTATGAGGGAGAGCTGTCAGCCAGAAAATCAGGGAGATAAAGATTGTTATTTGTTTTTCTCCCCCTAGGAGGTTCATTGACATTTAAGTGATAGCAAAGAAGAGTTACCCAAACATAAGCAGGATTTGGGTTTACTCCTCCTCCCTCTTTCTATAGACCTGTCACCATAAGTAAGCTACAAATAAAGGTGTTGGGGAGGAAAGGCCTCTGGCTGCCACTGAAATGTGCTCTTGGAAGACCTTTAGAAAGAGAGAGGCAGGACACAAACCCCTCTGGAAAGGATGAGCCAAGCCTTTAGCTGCTGTAACTCAGCATAATCCCATTGACCTCCAGAGAGCTGCATTGATTTATGCCAGCAGAGCATTGGTCCCAACTTTCCATGATGAGGAGGGACTGGCTGGAACAGACATTTATTTATTTCTTTATTTTTAATCACTGTGCTGACAGGCAGAGAGAGACCCTCCCAAACAAGCAGAGCTCAGGTGGTCAAAGCAGAGCATCAGTACTTACAGCAGGCTGTGGATTAATTTGTCACCCCCATGCTGCAGGAGCTGTTGGCTGTGCAGGAGCTGTTGGCTGTGCAGGAGCTGTTGGCTGTGCAGGAGCTGGGCCATGGCACTGAGGGCAGAGACAGTTGAGGAATCCTGGAGCAGATGGAGCTGGGCATGGCTGGATGTTTGCTGCAGAGGGCAGGATTTCAGCTCATGCCTCTACAGCAGCACTGATGATTTGGGGGCTAATGCAGCTTTCTAAATGCAAAGGAAAATAGCTAAAGCTCAGCTAAGACAGAAATGCTGGCATGCTTGTGTGTGTAAGTCAAGAGGTGCTGCTGGGAACATGAAAGGCTCCAGAGTGAGGATGTGGCTGTGCTCTCTGACCCTGCTCAGTGCACAACTGGGGCAAACTCCTGCTCAGCCCCATGGCTGGGATCTCTGCCTGCCCTGAGCAGGGTTTTATCCTTAGGGGAGGAGGCTGCTGTGAGGTGGGAGGCAGCAGGAGCAGGCTGCAGAGCTCTGACCTGTGCAGGAGCAGCTGGACCAGGTCCCTGCTGGGATCTCCTGGGCTGGGTGCTGGTTTCTGTGCCTGGTGGTGCAGCACCCAGTGGGCCCTGTGTCAGCAGCTGGGTGATGCTGGAATTGCATTACCCAGCCTTGTGTCTCCATCTCCATGGAGATGTGCAAGAAGCTGTGCAGACGGAGATATGCAAAAGAGAGAAACAAATAAATTGAAGTTGGAATGTGATCAGCCAAGAACCTGGAGAAGTTTCAGGGAGCTCTTTGTCCCCTGGAGAAGCCAATGGGCAGCTGGGCAGCGTTAGGGCAGCGCTTTCCCTTCCCTGGCATCTCCCTCTTGTGAGATTAAATCTTCTGTGCCCTGCAGCAGAGGCACAATGAACTCAAGAAATCAACTTGTCAGGAGAACAAACCCCCAGGAGGGAAACCCCAGTCAAACCCAGAGTCACCACAGGGAATGACCCCTCCAGGGCTTTAGGGGGAAAGGCTTTGCTGCCCTTGCATGGCCCTGGCCCTCACCTGTGCTGCAGCACTCCCCTCACCCCCAGCTAAACAGGCTGGCCTGAGCCTGCTCAGCTACACCAGCAGAGATTTGTCCTTCAGTGCCAGTTTTCTGCTGGTTTTACTCTCTGAGTGCATCAAACATCACTGCTGGTTTGAGGGAGGAGGCAGGGACATGCAGCTGGAGGGACCACAGCAGCCTGGCTCTGACAGCTGGGGAGCAGCATCTTGGATTTCCTTCCTGTTCTCTGCTACAGCCCTGGCTAGAATTGCTTGAAGTGCCAGAGGAGGTGAGGGAGAGACTGCAAAGGACAAGTTCAAATGAAGCAGCTCTGGAGATCAGGTTTGCTTCCTTTCAGCCAGCCACAGGCATGGTGGCAGAGAGAGAGCAGGGATGTGAAACTCCCCCCCACCCCCCTGACGGCTTTTCACTGCACCCACACAGTGCTGTGGCACTTGTATGGAGCTCAGCAAGCATCTGAGCAGGCTTCCTCTCCTCTGGGGAGCTGCTGGAGGGGAAAGGGGGCTGGAAAGGATGAGGTTGTGTAAGCCTCTGTGGCCTGTGGCTGATCAGGAGCTGAGCTGTCTGATGCCTGTCTGAGAAGGGGAACTGCAGGTAGCTGTGTCACTGCTGGGTGAGCAGGGCTGGGGGCTGCTCTGCTTGGGTTTGCTGACCCTGCACAGGCCACAGCAGCAATGGCTTCAGGGGGTGCTGTGGGGCAGCCAGCTGAGGGCTGGGGGGTGAGCTGGTGCCACAGGAAGAAACTTCTGTGAATGAGGATGAGGAGGCTAAAACCTCCATAGAGCTGCTTGGCTGTAACAGCAGAAGTAGCTCAAAGTCCTTCTCCTGGTAGCAAGAAGACATTTAAGAGAGGTTGGTTTGGCATCTCCAGTCCCTGGTGATACCCACACTGGTTCTGAAGGTTTCAGAAGTGGCAGAAGCAGAATCTGCTGATTTTGGAGCTGATCAGCTACAGTGAAGCCCTGAAACCAGATCAGTCACTTGCTTTTCATGCCTCTTCCCTGCTAGTGTCAGCAAAACGTTCCCTGGGCACTTTCTGGTCTTTCCTTGGCTCAACACCACCACAGGAAGATGCTGATGCAGCCAGAGATCATTCCACAGTGTTCTCTCCAAAATCATCCCAAAGGCCAGTGGCTGGCATGGTGCTGAGCAGGGCCAGGCTCCCCAAGCAGAGGCTCCCCAAGCAGAGGCTCCCCAAGCAGAGGCTCCCCAGCTGACTGGGCTGCAGGAACAGCAGGGAAAGAGCAACCACCAGCTGCAGCAGCCTCTGCCTGCCCTGCAGTCATGGGATCCTCACAAGGTCTCATTTTCCTTCTCCTTGCTAAGATGAAGTGTGGTGGTTTGGAAAGCCCAGGGTTAACCACACTGGCTGGGCCCAGGCTGGCTGTGCCCCACAGAGGAGCACAGCTCAGTTTCTTCTTCCCCAGCCCTGCCCACGCCTTGTCTCAGCAGGGTGCTCTTCTGAGCCACCCCCAGCACAGCCATGCTGCTCAGCAGCACCCTGGGCTTCCTGCTGCAGCTGCTCAGGCAGCATCCTGCCTTCAGAGACCTGCCCAGCTCCTGCCACAGCTCCCCCTTTTTGCTCTCATTTAAACCCTGGGCAAGTCCTGAGCCCCTCCTGCGATTCTGCCCTGCTCTGGGGCCAGTTATGGCTGCTGGGAGTGAAGATGAGGACCAGCAGAGCTTAGCTCACCTGCAGTTTCACTCACCAGCCTCTGGTATGGGTAGGCTGGAGCAGCCCAGGAGGGTTGTCAGCCTCTTGTGGCATCTCAGCTGCCACCTGGCCCCTGGTGCAGCCACAGCATCCCCTCAGCACCACCCTTGTCCCAAGGCTAAACCTCTGGGACATTGTCACATCTCCTCCCTAGGTGACAGCCAAGCTGAGCACTGCCACAGGCTGAATGGAAAGTAATCCTAAACCATCTGCTGAAAGGCAGAGAAAGAGCCCCCAGATGGTGTTTCAGAGCTGGGAAGGAGGTGGGGGGCTGCAGGGCACAACTGAGCCCTGAGGGCTGGCTTCATCCAGCACCCTGCAGAGCCTTTGCATGCTCAGCTCTCAGTGAGGAGCATGGGGATGGTGAGCCAGGGTGGCTCTGGTTCAGAGAGCAGAGTCCCTGAACAGCTCTGCAGGGGCTGGGGTTCCTGGCAGGACTGCTCAGGGATCTCCTTTGGGCTGCCTTCACTCAGAATTGTCTCCCAGGGCAAGGACTCCCTCTGCCTGCTGGCTCTGAGCTCCAGGAGGGGAGTCCTGCAGCCCCTCCACCTCTGCAGGGAGATCTTGTGCTTGAGGAACCCCCACAGCTGCTGCTGAGCCCTGCTCCTGCTGCTCCCAGCTCCTCTGGAGCCTCCTGTAAGTCTGCTGGGACTGACCTGCAAACCATCCATCTCCTGCAGGCTGTGGACCTTCACCCAACAGCTGCCATAGCACAGGAGAGGCTTTTGTAGGACCCCTGCTCATGTGAAATAAAAAGAAAAATGAGATCTTTAACCCCCCCTGGGACCTTCCAGCTACAGCCAGAGGTTTCCAGCTGGCTGCTGATGATTTCAGTGGTGGTTCCAGCATGGAGGCTTTTCAGGGTCTGTAGCTAATCAAAGGTCAGAACAGTCCTGGGTGCTGTCCCCATCCCTGGAGGGGTTCAAGAACCCTGGGGCCATGGTTGGGTTGCTGGTTGGATTGGAGGATCCCAGAGGCCTTTTCCAACCCAAACAATTCTCTCACTCTATATCCAACCTTTCTTTGAGCCCTTCACAGTGGTTTGCTTCTGCTGCCAAATTTCATCTTAACAGCTAAATTGGAAGCTAGTACTAATGATTAAAAAAAGATACCCCACCCCACCTCACCCCCAAGTTGTGCCTCAGCTTTCTGGGGTGCCAGAGGACTCTCCTCACTTACTGCCTTGCTCAGGAGCCTGAGCTTTCTGCCTGTCCCCCGGGGCACAGCCTGCAGACGACCTGTGGGGCAGTTGCAGGAGCTGCTGACCTCAGGTTCTCTGGTTACTGTAACCCCATCCCCAGCCCGGGGCTGCAGCCCTGGAGCTGAGTCTTTCCTAGGGCTGGAGGAGGATGGGTCACACTCCCAGTGCCAGGAGCAGAGCAGGGAGGGATGGTGGTGGCTTGTCCAGGCTGTTTGTGGGTTGGCACTGAAAAGAAAGAGCAGAATGAGGCAAGGGGAAGCTTTGTGGTCCAGCTGAGTCAGAGAACCACAGCATGGTGGGGTTGGAAGGGACCTCTGGGCATCATCCAATCCAACCCCCCCTGCTAAAGCAGGGCACCCACAGCAGCTTGCCCAGGGTCACAATATCCAGGGTTTGAGATCCCTCCAGAGAGTCTCTGGGCAGCCTGCTCCAGGGCTCCAGCACCCTCCCATCAAAGAACTTTCTCCTTCTGTTCAGATGGAACCTCCTGAGTTCCAGTTTGTGCCCTGAGCCCTGCTCTCAGTGGTGCAGGAGCTGAGAACCTGCACTTAGTGCTGGGGTGAGTCCTTGTCAGCCTTGCTCAGAGAGCCAGGAGCTGCAGGAAGGTACCAGCAGCACTGGATGTCCTCCAGGGCTGGAGCTTGCTGAGCACCAGCACTTTGCAGCCTCCTGTAAACACCAACATATTTTGAACCACTCCAGGTAGTCAGCAGGCCCTGTAAGGAGATGGTTCCTCAGTGGTGTTTAACAGCAGGACAGGGCTGCAGCAGCTCTGCTGTGAGCACAGGCTGAGGGAGCCGGGGGTGTCCAGCCTGGAGAAGAGAAGACTCCAGGGGGGTCTCAGAGCTGCCTGCCAGGACCTGAAGGGATCCTGCAGGAAGGCTGCAGAGGGACTTGTCCTGAGGGTGTCTGGAGACAGGCCAAGGGGGAATGGTTTGGAGCTGAGGCAGAGCAGGGTTAGAGTGGAGCTGAGGAAGAAGTTCTTCAGTAGGAGGGAGGTAAGACTCTGGCACAGGCTGCCCAGGGAGGCTGTGGCTGCCTCCTCCCTGCGGGGTGTTCAAGGCCAGGTTGCAAGAGACCTTGGGCAGTAGATGATCTCTAAGGTCCCTTCCAACCTAAGCCATTCTAGGACAGACTTTCCTGGCAGCTGCTGGCCACAGTTCCAGTGGCAGGGAGGAGCCCTTCCCTCAAGGTGTTGTGAAAGGCACAAACTGCAGCAAAAGCTCCAGGGGGGAACCTGCCCAGACCTCCTTCCTCTGCTCCCCTCCAGCCCAGGCTATGGCTCAGCTGCTGACTGCCTTCTCCCTGGTTTGTCCTTGGTCCTGGCAGGTCGAGCTGGGAGCTTCCAGACCTGCTGGATGGTAAAATCCAGGCTATCAGCGACTCGGACGGAGTCAACTACCCCTGGTACGGCAACACCACCGAGACCTGCACCATCGTGGGCCCCACCAAGAAGGAGGCCAAGTTCCAGCTGAGCATGAACGACAACTTCTACCCCAGCGTCACCTGGGCAGTGCCGGTCAGCGAGAGCAACGTGGCCAAACTCACCAGCATCCACCGGGATCAGAGCTTCACCACCTGGCTGGTGGCCACCAACACTGCCACCAGCGAGATGGTCACCCTGCAGACCATCAAGTGGCGCATGAGGCTGGGCATCGAGGTGAACCCCAGCCGGCCCCTGGGGCAGCGTGCCAAGCTGCAGGAGCCCTCTGCTCAAGAGCAGCCCCAGGTCCTCAGCAAGAATGAGCCAATACCACCCAGTGCCCTTGTCAAACCCAACGCCAATGATGCTCAGGTGCTCATGTGGAGGCCAAAGGATGGACCACCCCTGGTGGTGATACCTCCCAAACACCGATGATACCAACCTGGCATCCTGGCAGCAAGAGGGAGATTGAAAAGACAACACAGAACAAAACCAAACCCCAACCACCAAACCCTGAAGCAAAACAACCACTTAGGTATTAGGAACAGAGCTGGAAGCAGAGCAAGCTCCAAATGCACTTTTTTCTTCATTCAACAAATGCAACCATTCTACCTTCTCCCATTGGGACGGATTTCACTGTGCTAAAGCTCAAGAGGAGACCTTGGACTGGGCTCTGTCTCATCACTGGATTCCTAAGGGAAGGAATTTACCACTGATGTCTACCCAGAGAGCTTTGATTTGATTTGGATTTTTTTTCCCCCCCTCCCCTTCTCCTTTCCTACTTTATTTCCTGGTTGAACTTCAATCCCATCAGCTTGTCCAGGCTGCCCAGAACAAGAACATTTTATTTGGAATTCTAAGAGGGCTTTTTTTTTTTTTTCCCTCCCCCCACTTTTTTTTTTTTTTTTTTTTTTGTTGAGAACACAAAAAAAACCCACAACAACAACAACAACAATCCCTGGAGCAAAATGTTCCCTATTTAAGATAAGAATTATTTAATTTTCTTACCTTTTTTTTTTTTTTTTTTTAAGCTGTAAGGTTCTGAGTTGCAAATCCAAGTCATGGCCTTATGTAGACTTTGCTTTGCATTGCCAAACTTTTGCCTTAAAGCTACCTTTGAGAAACAAACCACCAACCAACCACCCAACCACACCACCAGGCAGAATGTCCTTTCTTACAGAGCTGTTGGGAGCAAGGACTGGGTTGTCACCATGTCACAGGCTGAAGGATGGAAAGGGCATCGGGTTGGAAGAGTGATAGAAGGGGGGGAAAAAAAACCAAACCAAAACAAAAAAAGAATCTTCCTGGGGTTAAAAGCTGGATCAAGTGGAAACAAATCTCAGTTTCAAAGCAATGCAAAACACCAAACCCTGCTGCAGGTTGGCTGTCTCCAGTGGGAGCTGCTGGGCCATCTCCTCCCTTCACAGAAAGGGCAGGGAATCAGCTTGCACTGGAGCTCAGCCTCAGGTCAGCATGAAGGATAAGCTCACAGCTGGAATTGTGGCCCTGGGAGTCAACAGAAATCAGGAAGGGGTGGGGGGGATGTCCCACTGGGTTTGTCTCTAGGCCAGCAGAAGTTCTCCCAGCTAGCCCAGGGTCTCACCTGCTCCTGCTGCAGCAGCCGCGGCCAGAGGGTGCTGCTGGGGGAAGCTCTTTGCCCCCTTTTCCCCATGAGATCCAAACATTTGTGCTGTGGGAAGAGCAGGATATAAAAAGGATCCTTCTGGAGTGGTTGGAGGTGCCTGGGTGTAAGCCAGGGCAGATCCTATCTCCTGAGTCTACCCAGCAATATCCATAATTCAGGAACAGCCACCTCTGGAAATAACCCAATGCTGGTGAGCACCAGAAGCTACCAAACCCTCTCCTCTTCCCATCCTAACCCTGGGCTTTGTAGATCATTTTCTTCCACATGACCTCGTGGTCTACACAGCTGCCAGGGGTGGGGCAGAGGCAGGACCATGCTGGCTCTGGACCTGCCTGCTGGTGGCACAAACATCTGTGTAGCAAAGGGGAGGAACTGCAGGCAGGGCACCACCTAAGTCCTGGGTGCAGATCTTCTGGTGAGGTAGGTGCATGCAGAACAGGAGGTGGGACCTGGAGGGTTTGCTGAGGACCCTGTCCAGATGGCTGCAGAGATAAGCAGAGACACTGCTGCAGAGGAAGGCAGCACGGAGGAGCCCTTTGAATGGGAGGAAGTTGTGCAGCTGAGGTGGCATCTGGAGGACAGGGCAGAGGATGGGGAGTGGAGGATCTGCTCTCCTGCTCCAGCCCATGGCCCGAGGCAGATCACTTCCCTTTCCCCCTGCAGCTCCTTCCCCTAGATAAAATTTCTTCCTCTTATTAACAATCTGCCTCAAGAGCTGGGTCTCAGCTGCCAGCCTGGCCCTGCTGAGCTGGTCTGGACAGGTCTCACCACCACACAGACGCTGCTCAAAGGCTCTCCCCTGGGAGAGACACCACTTAGCTGCTATTGCCACCCTCATCTTCCACACAGGACATTACCAGCAGGAAATTCTCCTTCCTCACTTCTCCCAAGCCGCAGCACCACTCTGGCAGCAGGTTTGGCACCACCACTGGCCTGGGGAAGCACACCCAGAAGATGTGGCCCCCACCATGAGTCTCAAACCAGCAAAGAAGAATCCTGGGTTCCCAGGGCAGGCTGCTGTCCTCCATGCACTGCCCTTCAGAGGTGCTCAGCCCTGGAGCTGCTCTCCCCCCTCCCAGGGCTGATCTCTCAGGGGGGATGTCCAGCAGCTTGCAAACCACTGGACTGGATCAACCCCAACTCCACGAGCCAAAGGTTGCCTAGATCTAGGCTTTGGGACTGCAAAGGGTGAAGCCAGGGAGACTTTGACTTGCACAGTCACTCTCTCTGGGAAACTCCACTTCCTCACACACATTCAGCTCCTAACCACAGCTCCACTGGCACAGCCCTTGGGGACTTGTCTGTATCTTCTCCTAGGCAATACATGCAGCAGAGGACAAGCTGGGAGCTGTGGGGGAATAGCTGGCATGCACCTCAGCTCCTCCTGGGCAGCTCCAGGGCTGGGAGCAGGAGGGGTCTTTGTGTCTGGTCTTCACTCTGTCTGCAGGTGCTGAGTTCTCACTGATGTCAGCCTGGGTCGAAGCAGTCAGACCCAGTTGTCTTAATTAGCTGCAGGAAGGAATTCCAAGGAAAGATTTCTTAGTCACCAAAAACCACATTCAGGGAACACCTTTGTCCTTTTCCACTTAGCTTTGTGTCAGGCTTAGTCTCCCACTGCATTAAGTAAATCTGGTTCCTCCTCCCTCTCCCTGGTGGACTGGAGGCATCCATGCAACCTGGCAGTACCCTCCTGGCTCTCTCGTGCTGCTTGCAGGGAGCAGGCCCAGCTGAGCAGCAAACACAGAATTCAGATTTCACCTTGGGGTCAGCTTTGCATGGACTCTCCCTTCCCAAAGATTGCCTTTATCCCATGCCTAGGATGAAACCTGCCCCTCCACCTCCATTTGCCTCACCAGACACAGCACAGGGCAGTGATGTTGCCTCTCTGGAGAGTCCATGGGTGATGGCTTTTGGTTTTGTCCAGTGCTGCTTCATTAGAGAGCTGATGGGGACAGGAGGAACATGGAGGGAACGGTGGCTGGAAGTCCCACCAGGTGCTATAGCCATGGCTGTGTGCTTAGAGCAGGGACTAATGGTGTCCCAGTGGGGACTTCCATGGCTGGGGACCTGGAGGGTAGTGGCACAGAAAGGTCCTTCTGTGGCAGCTTTTTGCAGAGCCAGGAATGCACAAAGGCTGCACTGGGAAGGGGATGAGGACACCAGGCTGGGACACTGATGCATGTGAGCTCGTCTCTGCCTCACTTCCCCCAGCTCAGCTCTTCACAGGAGAGCTGAGAGTGTTAGCCTGACCAGCCCATAGTGCTCCAGGGTGGGAAGCAGCAGGACAAGCCCTGGCTGAAGCCTCACCTGCCCATCTGTCCCCTCCAGCAGTGGGCACGGCCAGCAGGCAGCATCCCAGACCACTTGGGTCTTGTTTCCCACCCTGAGAGGAGTGTGGGGAGAGAGGGGCAGCCCCTGGGAGCGCCAGCAAAGCAGTGTTGGGGAGGGGGGGTAGGACCTGTTGAGCTGGTGCAAGGCTGGGGCCGGCGGTGAGGGAGGGTGAGGTGAAGGCTGCCCGAGCCTGGGCACCGCCGTCCCTCCTGCCCTGGCTCCCGGCGCAGCAATAAGAATTGTCCTTGGGCTTGCAGAGATACTGTGAAAACAAACCCCGAGATGTACCGAGTCTGGACACTTAACGAGCTGTAAACCCCCTCCCCCGAGCCCTGCTTTTCTAACAGAGAAAGAAATAAAGAGAGATTTTCAGACTCGCTGCCCGCTGGTGTTTGGGCGGTGCCTGCTTCTCAATCGCGGGGCTCCAGCACCCCTGCCCCCGGGGGATGATAAACACTCAGCTCACCGCCGGGACCTTTCCTCTCCTCTTCAGCTCTACCAGATAGAGGAGGAGGAGGGGAAGGTTTCTGGTGAAACCCAAACAGCTGCCACCCTGCATCTTTCAGTCCCAGGCGCAGCTTGCGAAGGCAGGACGGAGCCCAACCGCCCGGCGGTGGCTGAGCTGCCCCAGGGCTGTTTCTTGGCACCTTTTGCTTACTGAGCAGGAGCCTAGGCAGATGTTGGCTGTAAATGCCACATCTGGAAAGGGGCAGCAGCTCAGCCAGGCTCTGCTGCCCGGCTGCAGGGAGCAGCTCTGTCCTATCTCACCTGGGCACACCGGAGGTTAGAAGCTGCTGCAGTAGCCCCTGGCCCCCAGCTCCCACGCTGTGCTGCTGGCATCATTTCCACCTCACCTTTTTCATGCCCAGATCCTTGATTTCCACAAACCTGCTGGAATTTTGGAGAGCAGGGGCCGAGCACCCAGCACAGCTCCTGTTCTGAGCCCTCATCCACAGGGCCCAACCTTGGCACCCTCCAGGCTTCTCCACAAAGCAGCAAAGATTTGTTCTGTCTGCTCCAAAATGATGCAGCTCCCACCCAGCACCCCAGGACTCTCCTGCCCGGGCAGGCTGGCAGAGCCACACCACTCCTGGGGCTTTCCCAGCACATCCTGGGCATGAGGGCTGGACCCTTACCTGTGGGACCCTTCCCCCCAAGGTGCCCCTCACACCAATGCCTCCCCTTTGCTGCACCTCCCTGGAGCAAACCAGAGCCTGCAGCTGTATCCCGGAGAGGCTGCAGCCAACCAAGGGCACCTTGCACTCCACCTGGCACTGTCACCCACGAGCCAGTGAGGTGGGTGCCCACCTAAGCCACCAGCAGCCAGAGTGTTGCTTTGGGAAGCTCCACCAAGAGTGGCACAAAGCCAGGAACAGAGGGGAAGGGAAGGAATGAGACACATGGGAGGGCATGGCTGGAGGAAAGGAATGCAGAGGGATGGAGCCCGAGGAGAAGACAGGTTCTGAGTGGGATTTCTTCCCCCAGTGGAAACTCTCCAGCCTCATCTGTTGATAGGAGGTTAAATTTAGATGTCCCAGTTTTGGAGGGAGGGAAGGGGGGTGGCAAGGGGCCCCCAGCCAACTCACAGCTGCTTTGGGTGACATCCTGAAACAGCAGAAAGCATCCAGTGGCTTCTGGTGGGCACAGAGACGTTGGAAACCCCCTGAGAAGGGTCAGGGTGGTGGGAAGGACATCAGCTGCTGAACCCAGCAGAGCCTGGAGGGTGGTGGTGGAGCCCAGTTCTGCTGCTTCAGGTTGCACCAACATCCATCTTCATGCCAGAGCACTCCTGACTGCTGAGCCTACAAATGAAAAGTCACCACCCTGGGCTTTGCCACTTGGTTTCCTGAGCTTCTGACCTTGCTTTTAAGCAGACTGAGGCAACAGCTCCTTCCTTTGAGGGGGGACCCCACAGTCTCCATGCTCCCTGCTGGAGACTTTTTGCAGGGCCTTTGCTGATGCAAAGCAGAGTTTGCTGCTTCCTCTACCTCAGGTGGGGGTGATGGGAGATGGTGGGGGGGTGTGATGGTGCTGCTGGTCTCCTCCAGCACTGCAATGGAACACTGGGATGGGGCAGGCCTGCAGCCCAAGGGCAGAGCTTGACCCACAGCTGCTCATTTTATCACCCCCAGGCCCTCTTTTATCTGGTGCTGAGGGGTGCAGGGCCCTGGCAGCTCTGCCCGTGGGTGATAACAGCCCTGGGGCTGCTGCAGGAGCCAGGGACACTGTGCAGGGAGGGAACTCAGTGAGCTGCTGGAAGCTGTGGAGAAAGAAGCTGGGGCTGGGCTGAGTGGAACCAGCAGGCCCTGCAGAGCTGGGCCAGAAGCCCATGCACAGGTGCCAACATGTCCAAGCCATCTCTTGCTGAGCATGAGTTGGTCCTTGCTCCATGGCTGCAAGGCCCTGGGACCTCACTCTGCTGGGAGGAGGAGGAAGGATGGAGCTCATCTCACAGCTGAGCAAGGGCTGCTCAGCCCCTGCCTCTCCCCAGCCCCTGGAGCTCCACAGGACATTCATCTAGGAACAGAAATTCCCTGGGTGGCACCAGACAAGGCTGATGCCAAAGCCTCCTTGTAGGATTCTTGCTCCTTGCAAGCAATGCTGGAAGCAACACACAAGGGCAGGACAGGGGCAAATCAAATGTCACTTCTGCCCCAGCAGCAGGGACATGGACAAGCCTGATAGGGCAGAGACTGCCCCTGGGTGCTGGGAGGAGAGGTGGAGCCATCACCTACCTTCACCTTACCCCTGCCTCAATCACTGCTCCCAGCAGCTGGAGCAAGGCTCTGGCACTTTCAGCAGCACTTTTGTGACCTCCACCACCCCTCCCCGGGGTGCTGCTCTCAGAGAGCCCCAAACTCACCACACAAACACACCCCTGGCAGCACAGGAGGAGCTGGGACCCCTCCTGGCTTTGACAGCAGAAGGACACCACCAGCACTTGTCCTCTGGTCACCTCTGCACCATGGCACTAGGTCCAACCAGCAACCCAGCACCATGGCCACTAAGCCATGTCCCCACCTGCCATGGCCACAGGTTTCTCAACATCTCCAGGGGTGGGGACTCCACCACCTCCCTGGGGAGGGCTAAGCTCCACCAGAGCAGTTATGGAACAGCTGCTGTTAGTCATCTGAGGACTGCCCATCAGGGACAATGGATTGGCCATCATGGGCAACACAAGTCCAAGCCTGCTTAGCCCTTGGCTTCTTTGCCAAGCCAAGGGCTGTCTGGGGCAGTAGCTTCATTCTTGGGTGAACATCTGTCCACAAAAGGATGGACAGAGGCCAGGAGATCAGAGGCCACCTAAAGCAGCTGACAGACCTTAACAGCTTCTGGCAAGCCCAGGCCAGAGGCATTTGCCAAGCCCTTCAGTCACCTCCTGAAAATGCAGCTCTCAGAGTGGCCTTTGCTGCATTTCTGCGAGGGTCCTGGAGGCTCCTGGGCATGACCAGCCTCTGTCTGCTGCTCAGCTCCTCCAGCAGCTACTATGGAAACCAGGAGCAGCATCTGGCTCCCAGGGGCAGGGAGTTCAGGGGGTTGGGTTGGCTCAACCCTGGTTTTGGAAGCCTTGCAAGAAATCCATCAGCAGGCAAGGTCTGAAACCACTCCTGCATGCAGAGGGGAGAGCTCAGAAAGTCACAGAATGGGTTGGGTTGGAAGGGATCTTCAAGACCATCCAGTTCCAACCCCCTGCCATGGGCAGGGACACCTCCCACCAGCCCAGGCTGCTCCAGGCAGGGGGCAGCCACAGCCCCCCGGGCCACCTGTGCCAGTGTCTCCCCATCCTCACTGTCAAGAATTTCTTCCTCACCTCCAGTCTCCCCTGCTCAAGCTGGGGTTCAACCAGAAGGGAACAGCACAGGAGGGACAACCTCCCAACTGCTGCCATCATTCCAAAAGAACAACTTGAAATGGGCTCAGCATGCCAGCCCCACATTCCTGCCAAGCCAACCCTCTCCATGGCAGAGCTTCCTCAGCTATCTGGGGGAGCACAGCTGATAGGGCCTGGCTGGGAGGTGTCACATGCCACAGCCAGGGGAGATTAATGCAAAGAATTTAAGGTCAATGCTTTGGGCAAGCTGCTATTTATAACCAGGAAGGAAAAGCAGAAGAGCAGCCTCACCTCTAGGCCTTAGGGAATGTTGGACAGTCAAGGAGAACACGTTGGGAGGGCACGCTTCAGCCCAGCCTCTGTTCCACCTCCACAGCAGCAAAGCTCAGGAAATGTTCCCCTCTGTTCCAGCGCTGCCTTCCCAGCATGGCTCTGCTCTGGGGGGAAGGGAGGGGACAAAGGACCCTGGCCCTGGGGCTGTCTCCAACAGGACAACTGCTGGGCCAGGGGTCAGAATCCAGGGGGGTGTGAAAGCCTCAGGGCCCACAGCCTTGCAGAGCCTCTCGACAGCTAAAAATAAGCTCTCCTTGGGCTCTGCTCCCCATTTTTCAGTGGCCTCATCCAGCCTGGCCTTGGACACCCCCAGGCAGGAGGCAGCCACAGCCTCCCTGGGCAGCCTGTGCCAGACTCTCACCACCCTCACACTGAAGAACTTTTTCCTCAGCTCCAGCCTAACCCTGCTCTGCCTCAGCTCCAAACCATTCTCCCTTGGCCTATCTCCAGACACCCTCAAGAAAATTCCCTCTGCAGCCTTCCTGCAGGATCCCTTCAGGTCCTGGCAGGCATCTCTGAGGTGCCCCTGGAGTCTTCTCTTCTCCAGCTCCCTCAGCCTGTGCTCACAGCAGAGCTGCTCCAGCCCTTGGATCATCTTTGTGGCCTCCTCTGGACTCACTCCAGCAGCTCTGTGTCCCTCTGCTGGGGACACCAGAACTAGAGGCAGGATTCAAGGTGCATCAAACAGAGCAAGTGTTTGGCCCACGGCCTTCAGGGCATCCTCTCAAACATTTGCTCACTCAGGTCAAGGAACACCTGAGAATGTCACCAGTTATGGTGACTGAAGCCCAGAGCAAAAGCACAACCCCAAACATGTGAGAAAAAAGAAAGGCAGCTTGGAGCAGATGCCCTCCAAGATCCCTTCCAAGCTGAGCCATTCTGATTCCAGCTGACAGCAGAACCCCACCAAGCACAGCCTGGGGGTGCAGCTCGTGCTCCTCATTCAAGGGCCAGAAGTTTTCCCTGTAACCTGAGTTCCATTTTCTGAGTGCTGTAAAACTCAGAGGAAGGTAAAAATAGGAGAGCTTTTCCCTCCCACTCCCTTGCTGCCTGCTACTGCCATGGGAACATCTTCTGCAGGGTGCCAGCTTCTCCTCAGCTCATTTCCCATTCCTCCAGCAAGCCTCTGGCTCACACATGACTCAGTTTTAGCACTTGAGGGAGATGAGCATGTGGCCCATCCTGGACTTAAAATTAGCAGGGCAAACCCCAGCCCCTGCTGAGGAGCCTGGGAGAAGCAGGCATCCTCCCAGGGAAATGTGCAGGGTGAGCTCAGGAACCAGCCTGGGCCACTCCTGGGCTAGGCAAGGGGGAACCAACAGAAAGCCAAGGCCAGAGTGGGACTGGGGACCTTCCAGGTCACATCTCTCTTCCAGGTCAGGGATCCACAGTCACAGAATGGCTCAGGGTGGAAGTGACCTCAGAGATCATCTGCTCCAACCTCCCACCATGCCCAGGGACACCTCTCAGCTGGCCTTGAGCACCCCCAGGCAGGAGGCAGCCACAGCCTCCCTGGGCAGCCTGTGCCAGAGTCTCACCTCCTACTGAAGAACTTCTTCCTCAGCTTCAAACCATTCCCCCTTGGCCTGTCTCAGACCCCTCAGGAAAATTCCCTCTGCAGCCTTCCTGCAGGATCCCTTCAGGCACTGGCAGGCAGCTCTGAGGTTCCCCTGGAGCCTTCTCCAGGCTGCACACCCCCAGCTCCCTCAGCCTGTGCTCACAGCAGAGCTGCTCCAGCCCTTGGATCACCTTTGTGGCCTCCTCTGGACTCACTCCCTCAGCTCTGTGTCCTCCTGCTGCTGGAGGCCCCAGACCTGGAGGCAGGATTAGATACTGGGAGAGAAATCTTTGCAAGACAAGGAGCATGAAGACAAATAGTTTAATACAGAGCAAGAACAGGAGTTACACAAAAATAAGCAAAATCTTTTTCTTAGGAAACAAAACCCAACCCCAAAGCAGTCCTAGAACTGGTGCTTGAAAGAAAAAGTGTTGGGGTGCTGAGCATGCTGGTGACTCAGGAAGGCAGGAGCTGCAGCACAGCTCTACAGGGAGTTCAGGATGTTCCTAGCTTCTCCATGCACTAAATCCAGAGGAAGATCTGTGGAGCAAGGGAAAAACACCACCACAGTGAGTGCTGAGTCTGGCTCTGGCAGGATGAATCCCCTAGAGCTCTCAAGCTTCCAGTCCCCCTCCTCTCAGCAGCTTAGGAGGTGCCCTGCCCATGGCAGGGGGTAGAACTGGAGGATCTTTAAGGTCCCTTCAACCCAAACCATTCTATGAACTCTTTGGTGGTGCCAGCACCTCCTAACTAGGTGTAGTTACTCTGGGTGTAATTGCACTTACTCTAGAGCTACTACCTGCAGAGACATTCACTCTCCACCTGAGAGGGAAGCAAAGGCTGCTCACACTAACCCAGCAGGGCAGGTGGCAGAGCTCAGCTCAGTCCCCTTCAGCTCAAAATCATCATCCCATTGCTTGTTTCAGCCCCACAGATGGAGCTGATGCCAGCCTGAGCACAGCCATTGTGTGCCTGAGAGGTGGCCAAGGGCAGGATCCAGCTGCAAGGTCTCCCTGGTGTGCAGGGTGCACCTCCTGGGGAAGCAGACACTGAGAGCCTGCCCTTGGAGCTCTCACTGCCACCCCTGAACACAACCCCAGCCTGCTCTGGGTGGGAAGGGACCTTCAAAGCTCACCCAGCCCAACCCCCTGCAGCCAGCAGGGACAGCCCCAACTGGAGCAGGCTGCTCAGAGCCCCAGACAGCCTGCCCTGGCATGTTTCCAGGGATGAGGCATCTCCCACTTCTCTGGGCAGCCTGGGCTAGTGGCTCACCACTCTCAGTGTACAAAAGTTCTTCCTTTTCTCTGGTCTAAACTTCCCTCTTTTAGTTCAAACCCTCACCCCTTGTCCTGTCACCACAGGCTCTGCTCAGAAGTCTGTCCCCAGTGTTCTGATCAACTCCTTGAAGCAGTGAAAGGCCACCAGGAGGTCTCTCCCTGGAACCTTCTCCAGGCTGAACAACTCCAACTCTCTCAGCCTGGCCTCCCAGCAGAGCCCTTCCAGCCCTGCCAGCACTGCTGTGGCCTCCTCTGGCCCTGCTCCAGCAGGTCCCTGTCTGTGCTGAGCACCCCAGAGCTGCCCCAGCACTGCAGGGGGGGGTCAGCAGAGCACAGCAGAGGGGCAGAATCCCCTCCCTGCCCCTGCTGCTGGGGCTCAGCCCAGGAGCATGGCACAGAACTGGTTTGCTGCTGCTGCAACCCACTCAGCTCTTCTGCCCTGCTCCTGTTGGCATTGTTAAAGGCCAGGCAGACACAGGATGGTACTCACGTATTAGAGGCTCCAAACCCAAACCCTGCAAGAAAGGAAAGATTGGAAGAAGAATTGTTAGGAAGCAAAAGGAATCTGCAAGAGTTGTAGTAAGTGTTCCCTGCCACACAGAGGGAAAAACATCTCCACAGTGCTTTAGGGCAGGGCAAGGGAGAAGGGCAAAGAGTGGGAGCCAAACCTCCAGCCAGAAGGGCAGTGACTTCCCAGGCTGCCCAGAGGGCTCTGCTCTCCCTGCTCAGCACCCAGCTCCATTTCTGAGCAGCAGCCACACACAACCTGCCTGCTTTGTTCACCTCTCCCTCAACACAGAGAGCTGCTCTCTGCAGCTGGGCTCTGTGCTTAATGCAGGAGCTGAGACACAGCCCAGCAGTGCCAGGAGCCTCAGTGCCTGCCCTCAGCCCTGCGTCCAGCAGCTGCAGCCTCTCAGAGTTCCCTCAGCCCCAGCCCTGGCTGGTGGTGTAGCTCAGGTTTGCAGGGGATGTTGCTCTCACACCAAGTGCTCACAGATCCCCCTCTTGTCTCTGAGGGGAAAGGAAAGCTCCACAACAAGGGGGGAAAGCAACAATCTGAGGAGGTGTGGAGAAGAAGAGTAAGTTACTGACTTGCCACACAGCACATCAGCGATGGAATCAGGAGCTGAAGGCTGAGAGGACACCAGAGGCCAGGCTGCAGCTCAGCCCTCCAGCACACACTGCCTTCCCCACAGCAGCACCAGCACCAGGCAGGCTTGGGGCAGGGAGCTGAGGAGTCACAGCCAAGGCCCAGGGAGAACTGGAGACATGAGGCCTGTGGCTTCATCACATTTTAGCTTCTCTTACCTCCTCCACCTGTCCCAAAAGCTGAGAATCCACTGTTCTGTGTGCCAAAGGCAGTCCCCTGCTGTGACAGAGAGCCAAAGCTGGGGGTGTTCTGGTTTGCCAGGGTGCCAAAGGATGCTGTGCTGTTGCTGGTGCCACCAAACCTGCAGTTCCAAAGAGAGCAGTTTGTATTTGCAGGAAGCTTCTCACCTCTGCTGCCAGTCTGCCTCCACCCCCACAGCACCCTCCCTAGGGACACCCCCTGAGAGGGGGGATTAGACCTGTGGTGCTGAGGGCCATGGCTTCGTGCTGGGGGATGGTTGGACTTGATCATCTGCAAGGTCTTCTCCAGCCTAAGGTGCTGTGATTTGAGGTGCTGGAGCTGAGCCAGCAGCAGCCCTCCCCTGGGCTGCCACTCACTGCAGTCACATTGCTGTGCAAGGCTCTGCCTCACACAGGCTCCTGGCCCCCTGCCTCAGATAGGAAGTGACAGCCCTGAGCCCACCCCTCCCCCAGGCTTCAGAACCAGCCCCAGCAGAGCCCACACCAAAACACAGCTGCACAGGCCACAGCCAGCCCTGCAGCATGGTGACAAGCAGCTCAGCTGGTAAAGGACATCACCTCTGCATACAGCAGGGCTCTGCATCTCTGCTCCTGCCAACCACCCCTGGGCCTCCTGGTTTGGCTCCTGACCCATGGACCATGCAGACAGCTTCAGCTCAGGACCACCAAAGTGGCTTTCTCAGGGAGGGCAGAACTGGTTTTGTGCTTCTTGTTAAGCAGAAGCAAGATTCATAGATTCAGAGAAAGGTTTAGGTTGGAAGGGACCTCAGAGGTCAATCCAGCTCCAAGCCCCTGCCTGGGCAGGGACACCTCCCACCAGCCCAGGTTGCTCAAGGCCTCATCCAGCCTGGCCTTGAACACCTCTCCAGGGAGAAAGGCAGCCCTGGGCAGCCTGTGGCAGAGCCTCAAGATGCCAGGCTGGTGTTTCAGGACAGGTTTTTACAGTGCTCCACCTCCTCAGGCTGAAGCCAGCAAACACACAAATCATTTCTACCCCTCGAAAGGGAAGTGACAAAGGAAACTTGTGGCTCAAACTTCTTCTTTCAGCTGCAACTAGAAGCAAAAAGCAGAGCACAGCACAAGTGCAGCAGCAGCTCAAGCTATGGGCAGCTAATTTTTAACCCTCCAAAAGACAGGAGGCAGTAACTGCCTGGTGACAACTGACTCAAAGCTACCCTGCTCAGATTTTTCAGGTTTCTTGGTGAAGCTCCTGTGCAAAGCAGAACTGAGAGGCACTTGAGGTTAGTTGATGAAGCCAAAGATTATTTGCTCCCAGCTGGAATAGCTGTGGTACTGAAGGCAGCCCAGACAGCACACAACAAACTGGTGAGGAACTGCTCTGGGTTGGGGATGTTTCAGGAGCTGTTTTTTGGTCAAGAGAAAGGCAGGCAGGAACTGCTGCATGGGCACTGCCCTGTACTGCAGCTCAACTGGAGCATAAAACGTGGAGCTCTGGAAAGCTGCCTGAGAATTCTGCCTCCTTTCCAAGGTTTAAAAATCAAAATCCAACTCCTCAGAAAACTCTCAGAAGATCAGACTTGGACTGGAGTGTGGGCAGAATCAGTAAGGCTGGAGAAGACCTCTAAGCTCATCCAGGCCAAGCATCAACCCAGCACCACTGAGGCATCAAACCTGGCTCCAAGTGCCATGGCCACAGGTTTCCTGAACAGCTCCAGGGATGGGGACTCCACCACCTCCCTGGGCAGCCTGTTCCCATCCCTGACCACTCCTGCACTTTTCCTAATCTCCAACCTAACCCTCCCCTGGTGCAACTGGAGGCTGTTTCCTCCTGTCCTCTCCTTAGTTACTTGTGCTGTGGTTAATTACTTCTGCATTTCCTTAGATGTTTGCAAGATGATTCCCATTTCCTCTCTTCCCCAATCTCTACAACTAGAGATCCACCAGAATTTCAGCACTGAAATGAATCCCAGAATGGCTCAGGTTAGAAGGGACCTCAGACATCATCTGCTCCAACCTCCCACCATGCCCAGGGACACCTCTCAACCAGACTCAGCTGCTCAGGGCCTCATCCAACCTGGCCTTGAACACCCCCAGGCAGGAGGCAGCCACAGCCTCCCTGAGCAGCCTATTCCAGAGTCTCACCACCCTCACACTGAAGAGCTTCTTCCTCAGCTCCACTCTAACCCTGCTCTGCCTCATCTCCAAACCATTTCCCCTTGGTCTGTCTCAGACACCCTCAGGAAAAGTTCCTCTGCAGCCTTCCCCTGGAGTCTTCTCCTCTCCAGACTGAACCCCCAGCTCCCTCAGCCTGTGCTCACGGCAGAGCTGCTCCAGCCCTTGGATCATCTTTGTGGCCTCTCTGGACTCACTCCCCCAGCTCTGTGTCCTCCTTCTGCTGGGGACAGCAGACCTGGAGGCAGGATTGAAGCTGGGGGCTGAGCAGAGCCAAGGGGCAGAAAGATTTCACAGAACCACAGCACGGTCAGGATGGGAAGGGACCTCCAAAGGAGGAGACTTCCTTTGAGAAGGTGGTGGAAGCCTCATCCCTGGAGGTTTTTAAGGGCAGGCTGGATGTGGCTCTGGGCAACCTGATCTAATGGAAAATCTCCCTGCCCATGGCAGAGGAGTTAGAACTGGATGATCCCTGAGCTCCCTTCCAACCCTGACAATTCCAAGCCTGAACTTCCTGCCTGTTTGGGGGTTTGTCTTTTAACTGAAGAGCAAACCCAGCCCAGCCCAGGCCTTTGAGGGCTCAGCAATCAACCCTAGGCTCTGTCCCTCAGCTTAACCCCGAGGGAAGCCAAACCCAGCAGTGCTTTGCCATGCCAGCAGCTGGGCTTTGGGCTCAGCTTACCCAAATCCTCCGGTGCTGGCCGCCGCCGTGCCCTCGCCGAACACTTTGCCTCCCGTTGAGCCCAGAGGGCTTGAAAAGGTTGGGGCTGAACCGAATGCTGGCACCCCTCCAAACCCAGGGGACCCCCCAAAAGTGGGAGGGCTGCCAAACACTGGAGCAGCACCGAAGCCACCTGAGCAAAACAGAGGCAAACAAAACAAACAAACAAACAAAGACGACAAAACAAAGAGAGAAAGGGACAAGAGGAGCACATGAAGAGAGCTGCAGAACTGACCTCCACTGCTCCCAGCAGGCAGACCCCAGAGTGGGGCTGGCTCCAGTCAGCACAGGGGCACAGCTCCCAGCCTGGGGGGGCCTGGGTTGCACCCTGATTTTTTTTGGGGAGGGGGGTCAATGAGATTCTTGGGAGGTTTGTGAGATTTGGTTTGTTTTGGGTTTTTAAAGGAGGTTCAGGAGGTTTTGGGGGGAGGGGAGTTGGAGCATTTGGGGGGTTCATGAGGCTTTGGGGGGGATAGCACTAAGAATTTGGGGGTGGTTCATGAGGTTTTTGGAGGGGTCAATGGGACATTTTGGGGGTTTCATGAGGCTTTTAGGGGATATCAATGAGAATTTGGGGGGTTCAGACTGATCCTTTTATTGTTGTGACTCATTTCTCCTTCAGCAGAACCCTGACACTCCTCAGCTCAGCAGAGAAAAGCTTGGCTTCTGCAGTCACACTGAAAGCAAAGCTCTGCTCATCACCTCCTCAGGAAGTCACTCCCCAAAGGAGCAGCACAGCACAATGCAGAACAAGTCTCCTGCGGAGGCCAGCTTGGGGAACAGCTCCTGCTGTGGTCTGGTTGCAGTGTTCTGCTCTGGTTCCTGATCTAAAGCTCTGGAGGGAGCTACAAGGCCAGCTTGGGGAACAGCTCCTGCTGTGGTCTGGTTGCAGTGTTCTGCTCTGGTTCCTGATCTAAAGCTCTGGAGGGAGCTACACGTTTCCTGTGGGCAGAACTTGTTGATGCCAAGTGTCTAAGCTGGCAGAAGCCCCCAGAGCCATGGGCAGGTGCCCTCCATCTCTTCTGAGCAGAGATTAGAGAGCAAGCTTGGTGCTGAAGGGCTGCAGAAAGGCTGAGGAGGTGCAGCATTAGCTACTCCTGGTTGGAAGGGTGGGAATGGAGATGCAGTGCTGAAGGGGCAGGTCAGTGGAACTGCACAATTCCTGCAGGGAATCAAGAACTGAACTCTTGTCAATTTCTCTTCTCACTTTAGCTGCCTCCTGCCTCCTCCCCAGATGATTTCCTCCTGTGTTCATCTGCTGCCATCCTTGGCCTGTCTCTAATTGCCAGAGTGGAACATGAAGGACACCTGCCCTTCTGTTTGCCCAGGGCTGAGGGGGGGACAGCAGCACACACTTGAATCCCCTGGGTGAAATTCCAGCCAGTGCCAAGGTAATGGATACTGCTTGGCTGTAAACACAAAAGGTCTGGAAAAAATAAATGCTAGACCTGAATTATTCACACACAGAGCAGGGATCTTGTTGCTCCTTGTCTCTAGAAGTCAGAGGATTTAGCACAGGGGCTGGAGCTTTGCTCAGCACACATTTGTCTTCTCAAGTAGTGGAATCAGGACAAAAGGAGATTCAAATCAAACCAGCCTGCAGCTGACCAGCACTCACTGCAACACTGAGCAGAGGAGGGAAGGATCTGAGGCTCCCTGCATGAGCCTCTTGACACCAAAATAATCAAAAGCAAGGAGAGAGTCACTGGGTGAGGGAAAGAAGAGCTTCCTTCAGCAGGGCCTTTCTCCTGCTCTAGCAAAGCCAACAGACAGGAGGTATGCCCAAGGCAAGAGGCTCAGTCTGCTGCCAGGTGGGATGCAGGATCTGACAGCACCACCACCACCATGCTCTCAGGCACCTCAGCAGCAGGAGAGCACAGCTCCTGTCACAGCAGAGTGCTTCCTCTCACAGCTTCTCCACAGGGAGCTTCTGAGCACCACAGTCTCAAGACAACTTCAAGAATGACCAAGTTCCTCTGCTTTCCCCAGTGATGAATCTCAGCAGCCATGCTGGTTGCAGAACCAATCTTCATCAATGTCCACTGTAAGAGCAGTCTGAAGACAGAGGAGAAAAGCTTTGCCCTGCCTGACTCTCTGGGTCTCCACTTCTGCCAGGGGATTACCACATGGCCACTCAGTTGTAATGAGCAGATCACAGTCACCACTGCCTCTGTGGCTCTTTCTCTGGGCAGATGACAGGAAGAAGTCAAGAAGGTTGGTGAGGTTTCCAGTATTTGATTTGATTGACTCCATCAGCACCACAGGAGGAAGTGATGGGGACAGGCCAGCCTGGTGTCAAGAGCAGGACCTGAAGCCTGCCTGATAGGAATTTCATGAGGGTGTTGCCCACTGCAGACTCCTGAGCATTCAACTCAGATGAAGACATGGGGACAAAAAGGGTTAGAAACTCTCCAGAGTGAAGCTTGGGAGAGAATATCCCAAGGAAGCATCTAAACTAGGAGGAAGATTTTCAGCTCCATGTTCTGCACTCTTCATTGGACAGCACACAACTAATTCATGCAGCTCTCTGCTCTGCAGCTGCAATGGAAATTTCTGGAATGACCACCTGAGAATGCAGCTGCCTAGATGCTTCTCTGCACAAGAGCTTGGAAATCCCTGCCTTGACTCCCCCAGCTGGAGCTCCATTCCCTAAGCCATCAGCTCTTTTGCTTTCATTGTCCCTGTCCCAGGTGCAGCCTGCAGATCTCTGTGTGGCAGAGCACTCAGGACCTGACAGATCAGGGGGTGTGTGGGGGGTGGGGGTTAACAAAGTACCTGCTTTGTTTGGACTGGAGAACCCAAAGCCTTGGGAGGCCACACTGCCACCACCAGAGCTGAAAGTCCCTGCAGGCTTCTGCTCTCCAAAAGATGAGCTGCCAAATCCAAAAGTCTTCGCTCCACTGTTGCCAAACAAGTTGGAAGAATCTGGGGAGGAGAGGAAGAAGGAGACTTGAGAAGCTCAAAATAGACAACATTCTACAGCACACTTCACTAACTGCACCAGAAGAAAGGGAAGCAGCTTTTACTTCCCCAGGCATAAGATCAACACCACACTGAGAGCAGCACTCTGCAGAGGGAAGACTTTTCCCCTGCTCCTAAAGGGCTCTGCAGTCCCCACCAAGATCCATTCTGCAGCAGATGGATCCTCACCAACCCTTTATTGCTACAGCCTAGCAAATCACACTGATGGAGGATTGCTTCAGTTGCATCCTGTGCTGCAGCCACTCAGAAATCACAGCAGCTAGAATCAGCCTCTGGTGACAACACAAACATCAGTGCAGCAGAGTGGGAGCTGCTCAGCTGTCCCGGGCAGCATTTCTTCACCTGACTACCTGACAGGACCTTAGAGCAGCAGCCACACTGCTCCAGCCTCACTGGGGAAGAGTTTTCACAAGGCTGCACTGAGTTGTAGCAGTAGTGGCAGGACAGAGAGGAACTGAAGCTCTCCTCTGGTGAACCATCTGCTTTCTGGCAGCACTGCTGTAAAGGACTACATCAGCAGGGGCAGAGGACTGACCTGGACCAGCAGTCCCAATGGATCATTAAAAGAAGCAATCAAATAAATGGCTTTGGCTCTCCCAGCACTTGAAGTGCTAATTCTAGCCACTTGCAGCTAATTCTGCAGCTTCCCTTTGCTCCTCTACCTCTGCATCCTCCTTCCTATCTGCTGGACCCCACCCCTTCTGTCAAACCACAAGTGGTGAAATAGTGAAGCTGGGCAGCCTCAGGCAATAACATGGAATCATTTTTTCTCACTTAAGAGATGATTGTGAACAGCTTTTATGACAAACTCATGTGGCAAGCTCAGATCTGCAAGAGCTGCAGACAAAAAAGCCCTGCTGGCATTTCACACCAATTGCTGCAGCAGATGATGGCACACACAGAGCTCAGCTCACATCTGAGTGTTCCCAGCACCTGGAAGCTCAGAAAACTCCAGGCTAAAGGCTTGAACTGGACTCTAGCACTAAACCCAAAACTGTTTAGACTAACAGAGATCACTTCTGGCACTGAGTTAATCCTTTACAGCTTCTAGAAGAAAATCTTCATAGTCCTTTGAAGCCCCTGGTGCAGAGGAAGCTGTGGGTAGCTTTAAGGTGTCCTTCACCTAGGTTTGGGAAGGGACTTCAAAGATCATCCAGCTCCAACCCCCTGCCATGGGCAAGGACACCTCCCTCTAAATCAGGTTGTTCAAGGCCTCATCCAGCTTGGCTTTGAACACTTCCTGGGCAACCTGTTCCAGTGCCTCATGGGGGAGAATTTCTTGCTAAAGTCTCATCTCAATCCATCTTATTCCAGTTGCTTCAGTGGCTTCCCTACTTGGTTTCCATAAAAGCAGAAGAAAACCTTGGGATTACACCTGGTGCAGTCTCTGGCTCACCCTGGGATACCACATAGTACACACTGCCTGGCTCTCCTACACCCTCAGAAGCCTTCCATGAAAACAGAGCATTTCCTGAAGGACAGCTCAAGTCAGCAAAGCAGATGGGATGCCAGAAGCAGATGGGAATCACAGCACATTTTGTATCCTTGCTTTGCTCACTTACTCTGGGAAGCTGCAGATCCAAATCCTCCACTGGAGGAACTGAAGGGATTCTTATTGGCTGCATCCTGACTTGGCTTTCCTCCCAAACCACTGAAGAAGCCTCCACTTCTCCCACCACTTCCAGCTCCGAACAGGTTTCCACTAGAAGAAGATGGCTGCTAGAACACAAAAAGATCCAAGAAAAGGGATTTAAGTGAAGTGAAAGCAGCAGATGCCCCCAAGGCTGAGGTGCCTGCCTGGTCTGTTCTGCAGGAAGGGGCTGATGAAGCAGGAAGCTTCAACACATCATGCAGTGAAACCTTCAGAGATCACCCAGGCTGCAAAAGACCTCCAAGATCATTCAGTTAACCTAACCCTGCCAAGCCCCCCACTGAACCATGCCCCTCAGCACCACAGCTGCATCTGTTCTGAACACTTCCAGAGATGGGGACCCCACCACTTCCCTGGGCAGCCTGTTCCAGGGCTTAACCACTCTTGCAGTGAAGAAATTGTTCCTCATGTCCAACCTAAACCTCCCCTGACGCAACCTGAGGCTGTTTCCTCTTTTCCTCTCGTTTGTTACTTTGGGAGAAGAGGCCAAGCCCCCCCTGGCTCCAGCCTCCTTTCAGGGAGCTGCAGAGAGCAAGGAGGTCTCCCCTCAGCCTCCTTTTCTCCAGACTAACCAACCCCAAAGTCCCTCAGCTGCTCTCCCCAGACCCTTCCCCAGCTTTGCTGCCCTTCTCTGGTCCTGCTCCAGCCTCTCAATGTCCTTCTCAGAGTGAGAGGCCCAAAACTGAACCCAGGAATCCATTCTACTGTGTCTTAAATCTTGTTTATGGTACAGAATTGCCTTGGAAACTTGCCCTACAGTGTCCACTCCCCACCCTGCATGGAAGGTGACTTTTCCACAGCTCTATCTTACCCTGCATGTGATAAAATCTTTGCCTCTCCTATACCATTTGCCCAGGTGGTGGTGCTTTGGTGCCCACTTCAATGGCAAATATCTTCAGGGACTGGGAAAGTTTTACTGAGCAGGCCAAAACCTCTCTTTGTTTTGTTGATCTACCAGAAGCAGGCAGGGAAGCCTGAGCCCCTGCACTCTGCAGAGCAGCCTCTTGCTGCTCTCAGTACTTGCCTGGCCAAAGACAGTGGCTCCAGTGTTAGCTGCTTGCCCAAACACAGAACCTGTGTTGCTAGAACCAAACCCTGTTAAGAGAAGAAAGGAAAAGCAGTCACAGAGTGGTAGGGGTTGGAAAGGACCTCTGGAGATCACCCAGTCCAACCCCCTGCTAAAGTAGGGACAACCTAGAGCAGGTCACACAGGAACACATCCAGGTGAGCCTTAATTCTCCAGAGAAGGAGACTCCACAACCTCTCTGGGCAGCCTGCTCCAGGGCTCCAGCACCCTCACAGCAAAGAATTTCTTCCCTTGTTGAGGTGGAACCTCCTGGGTTCCAGTCTATGTTCACTGCCCCTTGTCCTGTTGCTGGACACCACCAAACAGAGCCTGGCACCTTCTTGCCCCCTACCCCTCAGGTATTTACAGACACTGATCAGATGCTCTCTCAACCTTCTCTTCTCCAGACCAAACAGCCCCAGGGCTCTCAGCTTTTCCTCCTCAGTCAGATGTTCCAGTCCCTTCAGCATCACCATAGCCTCTGCTGGACTCTCTCCAGCAGTTCCCTGTCCCTCTTGTACAGGGAAGCTCAGAACTAGACCAAGTAACTCCAGCTGTGGCCTCATCAGGGCAGAACAGAGGGAGAGAAGAACCTCCCTTGACCTGCTGGCCACACTCTTCTTAATGCATGCCAGGAAATAAGTCCACCAGAATGATTTGTAGGAGATAAGACAATGCAGGGAGAGGACACTAGGCCAGAGCATGGAGAGGACAGGTCTCCCACCCCAAACCACAGAGACAGAAATGATCTTAGCAAACCTATCTAGGCTGGACAAATTTAAAAGGCTGTGCCAAGATCCAAAGAATAAACCTCACTGAAAGGTCAGGTGAAAAGTCCTTCTCCTTTTCTCTTTGGCCAGCTGCAGATCAAACAGAAAATTTAAAAACCCCAAACCTTTTCCCTTGGGGGATTGCTGCTAATGAAAGCAGAGGTTGGGTTTCTGTTCATGCTACAAGGCAGGAACAAGCAGCCTGGTGTTCTGATCACCCTCATGCAGGAGATCTCAGTTCTGCTACCTAGAGGCTCTTTTGACTAACCCCAGAACTCCCCATTCCAGTCCCCACTTCAAGTGTGCATTCTATACCAGAACTTGCACTGCTAGAATTAGCAAACGCTCAAGCAGAGTTCACTTCCCCTCCTTTGTAACTATTCTCCAGTTCCTGTAGTTAAAAAGAGCAAGCAGTTTGCCTGCAGTGCCACCAGTTTTAATTAAAGGAGTCTAATTAGCTTTTCCTCTTTGGAAATCCACAGCCTCTATTATCACCAAGGACTCTGGAAGTCTCTGAAGGCTGGAAAAGGCTTGGGAAGAAAAAAAAAAAAACAAAACAAAAAAACCCACAAAAAACAAACAACACCACCAAAACCCAAACCAAACCAAAAAATAATCCCCAGAACAAAAGGAGACTGCCTGGGGTCTGTGCAAGCCCTCAGAGGCATAGATAGTCACAGAATCATTTTAGTTGGAAGAGACCTTAAGAGGACTGAGTCCAACCCCATCCTCCCTTCCCCAGGGACACTCTGCTGGGTGGATTTCCAGCACTGCTGGGCCACCAGCTTTGCCCTTACCTGAAGCCTGGCAGAAGCTGAAGCCAGCAGATGAGGTTGTGGTAGTAACAGTGCTGCCAAAGACTGAGCCTCCTTGCCCAAAGGCAGTGCCCTGCCCAAAGACAGGAGGGCTGCTCTGGCCAAACAAGCCCCCTCCAGTGCTGGCAGAGGGCTGGCCAAAGGAGAAGGAGCTGGAGCTGTTGGTGCTAGCTGCTGCCCCAAAAACATTGCCACTGCTGGAGGCTGCTGTGGAAGCTGCTGGCTGCCCAAAGGCTGGCACTGTCCCAAAGCCAGACTGGCTGAAGTTAAATCCACCTGAAGAGCTGCTGGCTGGCTGCCCAAAGGCTGGTGCTTGTCCAAAGGCTGGCTGCCCAAAGCCCCCTGTGGTGGTGGTGCCAAAGGCAGAAGTCCCAAAGCCTGAGCTGGCAGCCTGTGTGGTGGCAGTGGCAGTGGCCAAGGTACTGGTGGGCAGCTGCCCAAAGGGGGAGGATGCTGTGGTACCTGCTGGCAGCTGCCCAAAGACAGCAGGGGTGGAAGGAGTGGCACCTGTGTCACCTGCAGGCTGGCTAAATGCTGAGCCAGAGGAGCTGGAGCTCGGGGGCTGAGAGAACACTGAGGAGCCTGCAGAGGTGGGGGCAAAGACAGAGGCCCCGAGAGCTGCGCTCTGAGCACTGGCAGCAGCATCAGAGCTGGCAGCCAGCACACTGGTGGCTCCTGCAGGAGAGGCAAGGTTTGGTGTGGAGGTGGTGGCTGAGACATTCTGATCTGGGGGGGCAGGTGCAGAGCCAGCTGCTGGCACTGCTGCCTTCAGATCAGTTGTGGGGGCAGCAGCAGCAGCAGGAGGTGCTGCTGACAGGGTGGCAGAGCCTGCAGAGCTGCTGTCCCCAGCTGGGGCCTGGGGCACAGAGGGCTCTTTAATGGCCTCCAGGGGTGGCAGTGGTGACTGTGTGACTGGAGGTGAAGAGCCAGCTGCTGCAGCTTCACTCTCAGATGGCTTTTCTGGCCCAGAAGGGGATTTGCCATCCCCTGCAACCTTGGCAGAAGATGCAGCAGGGGCAGCAGGTTGTGATGAACTCGAGAAGCTTCCACATGAGATGGAGGTTGAAGCAGGGGGAGAGGTGGATGTGCTCAGGCTGGTTACTGGCTGAATCCCAAAGGAAAAAGTGGGTTTGCTGCCACCAGAGCCTCCAAGGTTAAACACCCCAGAAGACCCTGGGCTGGTTATCTGGACACTGCCAAAGAGGCTGCTTGTGGCGCTGGTGCTGACGGCTGGGGCTGCTGTGCCAGCAGAGGAGGCTGATGTTGAAGCAGCTTCTCCAGCTTTTCCCAATGCCAGGGGTGCACCAAAAGCAAACCCAGAAGCTATTGCAGACATTTTAGCTGGCTGTGATCCTGCAGCACTGGTAGCTGCTGCTGCTTTAGTGCTGGCCTTGGCACTGTCATCTGCTGGCCCAACCCGTAGTTCTGAGAAGCTCCCTAGAGTTTCCCCAGCTAGACTGCTCTGAACCAAGTGGTCTCCTGGTTTAGATGGATGGATGTCCAGCTTGGCAGGGGCTGTGGAGGGAGCAGAGGATGTTGCTGCAGCAGGCTTGGTTGCCTGGGTGCCATCTGCTGAGGTGCTACTTCCTCCTAAGGCTCCTGGAGCACTTGCTGGCTTGACAGAGCCAAAAGCAAAGGAGTTCTCAGGCATGATTCCAAACTTGGAAGTCCCAGCAAGTAAAGGTGAATCTGCCTGGGTGGATTCTTTAGCAGGAGCTGTCAGGGAGAGAGACAGAAGTTTCACAGTGAGTTACAGCCAGGCTGACTCCTCACTCACAACATCTGCAGGCTTTAGTGCTTCCCAGACCATCAGATACTGCTCTTGCCTCACAGCTACAAAGCCTCTGCCCATCAGGTAACTGCCACTTCCATCTGCACTCAGGAGACAGCAGTGACAGCTGAAGCCTTTGGGGACAGGGTTGCAGTGACTCTCATGTCACAGCCTCCACTTAACCATCCTTCTCTTGGAGTACAAACAGTGTCAGCCTTTGGCTCCCATCTCACCAGTCTGATAGAGACATTTGCTGCTGGCAGCATTTCCACTCCTTCCTTGCCTCAGCTAAACAGTTCCCCAACAGTCATTAGAAAACTGTTTAAACCAATGGCTCAGAACAGAGTTTGGGTCATAAAAAGAACTTTTCTGGCACTTGAAAAGCCAAATCTTTCTTTACAACCTCAACTATTTATAGACCACCAACCAGTTCCTATGCAGCCTGCAGCTTTGAAAGAGAGAGAAAGAGAGAGAGACAAAAACTCTCAAAAGTAATTGCCCAAGCAGTTCCACTTGTGAGATACACAACAGAGCCAAACTGATTTCATTTGGTGTAGTTGATTTCTGAGCACCAAACCCACACAAGTTGTGACTTGAAGGCACTGCCCTTGGTGTTTGGGCTGATTTAGACAGGAAAGCTGCATGGAGATCAAGTAACGAAGAGCAAAAGCTTCCTAACACAGCTGGGATTCTCCTCATGTTTTACTCTGTATTGAAGTATTTTAGCAACAGACACTGAATTGGGTATTTATTTCCTCCTGAGGCACTGAAATTCCTTCTGTTGTTCTTCCATCACCAGCAAAGGTGCTGCAAGCCCTTGATGGAGGAGCATGAAGCAACTGCCCTCCAAAGGCTGAGGTTTAGAGGGCTGCCTCCTCCTGTACCTCCCACTCCTCCTCTCATCACCATTTCTTTACCTAAGCTCTTCTGTTAACCGAATCTTCCAGTTTTAAGCCAAATCAGTTCTCTGCTAACAGAGCATGAGCAGCATGGCTGGGCTGTGATGGTTTAAGGCTAGAAGCAAGCCAGGGTTTGTAAGCAGAGGTGACACCTTTGGTTAAGAGCAACCAGTAAGCATTGGAAGTGAGTTTAGGACCAAACCTTCTTTTGCAAGACTGAAAATAAGGGCCAAAAAACTTCACAAGCATGACAAAGCAGATGTAGCAGTGCCCTTTTTCCTGACTGGGCAAGTGTGAGCTACCTCTGGAACAGGAAAGCAGCCTTCGTGCTGTCAGCTCCATTGCAGAAGCAGCACAAAGCCAGCCCAAGCAGCCCCCTCCCATTACCAAATGCTTGTTCCACCTAAGCACAGAATCACAGACTGCACCAGCTTGGAAGGGTCATCAAAGGTCATCTTAGCCAACATCCCTGCAGTCAGCAGGAACATCTCCAGCTAGAGCAGGCTGCCCAGGGCCCCATCAAGTTTGACCTTGAATGTCTCCAGGGATGGGGTCTCAACCATCTCTGAACCTGTTCCAGTGTTTCACACCCTGGTGTCAAACCACCTTTGGCAACTTCAAATCTACAGCTGAAGAGCAAGCAGAGGAAACAGCTGCAGATGTTGCCCTTGCCTTAAATTACTACCTCCTGGCAGCAAATATTTTGCTTGCTCTTAAGTGAAGGGCAGGTGGCCTCAATTTCTGTATGTTCCAGGGCATTACCCAGCAGGTGTACAGAGTCTTAGTGCAGAAGCTGCAGCTTCAATAACAGAGCTGCAGAACCAAGGAGCAGGAAGTGTTCTCTCAGCAGGGAAGAGCTGTTTGGACACTCTTCCAAGCTCACCTTGTGAGGAAGCAAGGCTGGGCAGGGCTGGTGATGAAGCAGCTGATGTGACACCACCAAAAGTAAATCCAGACCTAGGAAAGGAGGAGAAAGGGAAAGAAGAACACTTAGCTCAAAGGGTTGAGACTTCCAACCCCATGATTAAGCCAGCCCTGAGACTTCCAGGACAGGCCTGCACAAAGCCCTGCACTAGAAGAGCTTCTCCAACAACTAAACTGAAAGAAGCTTGCACACAGACTGGGCTCCACCATTTGTTTCCCTCTGGCAAGGCTCTTAAAGGGTTAAAGGGAGCCAGAGCTCAAAGTGTTTTGACCACCCCTCATCCTCCTGTGTTCTTTCCTCTCTGCTGAGTATTTCTGCCCCATTCAGCTCAGCAGCTGAAGATCTCACACCAAATCCTAACAGTTTTTGGCAGAGCAGCAAGAGCAGAAGCCACAGTGCTGAGTGGAGTTTATTGCTGGGTCCTAGAAGGTGAAGCAGTGCACAAGAGGGAACGACTGGATGCCAGCACCTGGCACAAAGCAGACTGCTCACAGCAAGACAGAACCCACAATCTTCCAGCACTGCTCCCCACCAAAAGCATTCTGCCTTGCAGAAATCTGTGATCCTTCCTAATGAGCACTGGGGACCTCCAGAGACCTTCATTCCCTGAGGCTTTTTAAGCTCTCTCTGATTCTCAGAGAGCAGCTGCTGATACAGAAGTCAGGATGTGTAACTAAGACATCACTGACAACAGCACTGGCTGTAGCATATGGTTTAGAGGCACTGCAGCCTGGGACAAAGGCAGGGCTTGTCTGCATTTTGCATTTCCACCTCTCAAGAGGACAATTTCAGCCCTTTGAAGAGCACAGCAAGGTGTTTGGGTAACATCCACTTGACAAACTTGTAGAGAAATGATTAAGGCTGAAAGCAAGCAGCCATCTGCTTTCCAATAGCTCCTGAGAGATTCTCCTCCCCCTCTACTCTGCCCTGCTGAGGCCACATCTGGAATCCTGTGTCCAGTTCTGGGTCCCTCAGTTCAAGAAGGACCTCAGGGAACTGCTTGAGAGAGTCCAGCACAGAGCCACAAAGCTGCTGCAGGCAGTGGAACATCTCCCTGTGAGGCCAGGCTGAGGGAGCTGGGGCTTGGAGCAAAGGAGCCAGGGATGGAGCCAGGCTCTGCTCAGGGTTGTGCAAGGACAGGACAAGGGGCACTGGGGGCAAGCTGAAGCAGAGGACGTGCCATGGGAACAGAAGGGAAAACTTTCTCTCTGTGAGGGTGGCAGAGCCCTGGAGCAGGCTGCCCAGACAGGTTGTGGAGTCTCCTTCTCTGGAGACTTTCCAAACCCACCTGGATGTGTTCCTGTGTGCCCTGCCCTGGGTGACCCTGCTCTGGCAGGGGGGTTGGACTGGATAACTCCTACCACTCTGTGATGCTGTGATCTGACAGCATGTGTGCTCTGAAATATTTCATGTCATCCCCCTTCATGAAGGGAAATTCACTTCAGTATTAGGTAGATGTGCAGAACTTCAAACAACCATTTCTAAGGAGCCCTCCCTCTCCCCAAAACACAAGGTATGAGCCAAAAAATCTGTTTGTCATCCCTGAACAAAGCACTCCAAAAGAGGTTTCAGAATAGCTTCATGTTCAGAACATGTGCCTGGCTTGGTGCTGTTATGTAAATCAGCAGATGGAATGGGGATTCTCTAGTCACCTTCACCAACAGACTTTGGCTTTTCAGGCCGAAAACATGGAATCTGTTCTGCTGCACTGCAGAGAGCATCAGCTTGGAAGGGACCCTCAAAGGTCATCTTGTCCAACCCCCTGCAGTCAGCAGGGACACCAACTACAGCAGGCTGCACAGGGCCACAGCAAATCTGATCTTGAATGTCTCCAGGGATGGAGCCTCAACCACAGACCTGCACAACCTATTCCAGTGTCACCACCCTCACTGTGCAGAACTTCCTCCTGATGTCCAACCTAAACCTGCCCTGTTCCAGATTCAAACCCTTGCCCCTTGTCCTATCCCCCACAGCCCCTCCCCAACCTTCCCATAGGTTCCCTTCAGATACTGAAATGCAGCTCTAAGGTCTCCCTCCCTAAGGAGCCTTCTCTCTTCTGCAGGCTGAACAACCCCAATTCTTTCAGCCTGACTTTTACAGTTTTATCAGCTTGTAGGCAGCACTGCAACAGCCAAAGCTCATCTTTAACATTAACCACAAAGAAAGCCTAAGGCTCATACAGACCCTGCAGAAGTAAAGGAGAAGGCCTTGTTCAGCTGTGCAGTTGTGGCTGGTACTGATGGAGTTGTAGAAGTCACAGCTGTAACTGTTTTCACTGTCCCTTGTCCTGTAAGTTACAAGAAGAATTATTACAGTAGAGTGAAAAGCACTTTGTCAATGTGGCAGTTTGGGCTGGGTGCCCCCTGCCACTGCTGCATGAGATACACCTCTGGTGTCCTGGGTGCCCACCCAGAGGGGTGGACACAGGAAACGACGTATTTCTACCCATAAATCCTGCGCCCTATAAGGCCATCTGCAGAGTCATTCTCTTCCTCTTTCTTCCCTCTGCTCCCACGGGAGATGTCCTCTCTTATCGGGTAATGCCGGGGGAGTATCCTCAAGGCCTCTTAGGCCTGTCTAGGCCTAATGCCAGGAGGAGAATGGAGGGGGGGCAGTCTCAGACCTGGCCAGCCTGAGACTTGCCTAGCAGCGGGAGGGGGAAGAAAGAGCCCTGGGGGTTTGGGTAGACCCTCAGGTGGGGAGAAGGGAAGGATTGGGAAGCCTTTGGGAATTCTGTGAGGGGTTCTGTATGCTTTTGGGATATTCTTGGCACTATCCTTTGTAGTCTTTTGTAGCTTCACCAATTGCTTTTCCATTTAAACTTTCCATCACTCTCCAATCTGTTTGCGTGTGTCATTCTTTTGTCCCTTTCAGGGCAAGAGAGGATCTGGCTGGCCTCAAACCAGCACAGTCACCCAACTATCAGACCACACACCTGGGCTGTGATTTAACCAGTTGGAAAGGAAGCTTTTTTTTTTTTTGGTCACTTACACCTGGTCTGGAATAAGCAGAAACATTCCTGTTGCTGTTACAACATCAGAGGATGTAGGAATTGATGTTAAATTAAATGTATGTTCTTGTCTTAAATCAGAGAGTACCTCCAATCAAAGGTTTTAGCAAGAACTTGGAGGTTTTAGGCAAGAACTCCTGATAAGGGCAATGAGAGATGTCATCATCTTGATAATAAAAATTAACCAATAACCCTCCCCTCCAATAATCAAGAACTCCTTTCTGTAATCTCTCATTAACACCTCTTGGAAAGAAAAAGGAAGTTCTATCAAATTCAGGAGCTGACATTTTCAATAACCCAAACTTTCAGAAGCACTTGCCAAACCAAATCTGATTCCCAGCTGTTTTTATTGCTTTTCCCCCCCCCTGGCTAAGAGGCAGCCTACATCCAAGGATTAAAGGCAGAAGAGCAACAGAAATGGATTTCAGCCACTTATGCAAGAGGCTTACAAAGCCATGTCCAATGCAAGCATCATTAGCTAACACACTCAAAATCAATTCCTTGCTTCCCTAAGCATTTCCTCTTCCCCTCTTTGCACTGAAGGATGGAATCTCTGCATTCCCTTCCTTAGAAGCTCCTCAGCTGTGCTCAGCAGACCAGTGTCTGAACTGGCTTTGGAAAGGGTCATACAGCCCATGCCCAACAGACCCAGCACCTCAACTGCCTCATTTCAAGCTAATTCAGAGTCCTCCTGGGAATGGAAACGTTCAAGTCAGACATCAAGGTGTGGATAAACTACTCCTGGTACTTCAGGATGTGATCACTTCCCTGCACAAACACAACAAATCATCTTGTTTAGCAACCAAAGCAGCACAGCTGGCTGCTCTGGCCCTGCTGGTGAAGCACAGCAGCCTTTGGTAGGTCTGCTCTCAGCACTGCTTGTTGAGGGCTCTACATCCTGACCCCACCACTTTGAAGGAGGAGCTGTAGCACTGAATTCCAGCTGCAGGCAATGAGACAAAGCCCAGAGCTGTTTACAGAACCACTCCTGATCTTCTGCACTTTGCCTTTTCCAATTCCCTCCCTCAAGATCACTACAGAGCCTCTCAGTGAGGAAGATCTTTTTACTCCCCCTCAATGTCTTCTGCACCCTGACAGGTGGCAAGAGACATCCAGGCCTTACTTCCACCTCCACCAAAGACAACTTACCTGAGATTTTGCTTCCAGGTGATGCTGGCCCAGCTGTGGATGCTATAGGACAGGGTGCACACGCTGAGGAAGGTGGAGCCTGGCCCTTAAGGGAGTTTGCCAGAGGTGTCTGAAAACACAAAACCACTTCAGGCCACTGCAGTCTGTCCACCACCAGAGATCCCCCTGGCCTTGGTCTGGCATTATGAGAGTCATGCAGTGACACAAACTAGGGGAATGTGCCTGAAGTGGCCAAGGTGCCTGAAGGGCCCTTCAGTCTTGGGCTCTATGTCTTGACACTGAAACACAACGGCAACACTCAACTTGCAGAGGCCAGCAAGGCTCTGTGGGTAACAGCTCAATGATCCCAGG
Source organism: Indicator indicator (assembly GCF_027791375.1). Classification (NCBI taxonomy): domain Eukaryota; kingdom Metazoa; phylum Chordata; class Aves; order Piciformes; family Indicatoridae; genus Indicator; species Indicator indicator. Next base: position 12,447,747 of record NC_072037.1, read on the forward strand.
GGACAAAGTCCTCTGCATGGTGTTTTGATGTATGGACAGAAAACCCAGCAGCTTGCTGACCAGTAAGAAAGGGTTTGAGCAGAGAAATAGGATAAACCACTCTATCCCTTGCTTGCCTGACACTCTTTTGGGGGGTGACATTCAGGTCTATCTACCTAACAGAGATTCCTTTGTTGTTAGTTGCAACCTTTAAGGCTGCAAGGCTGGGGCCAGTAGAAAGCTGTAAGTCCTCAAAGGAGGGGAAAAAAAAAAGGCCAGACACAAGAGGTGCTCCTGGCCAGAGGTAAATAAATGGTTTGCCAGGAACACAGGGCAAGCTGAGGAAAGATTGTTAGCTGAAAATGAACCTTTCTAGATGTTCATGAACAATGAAAGCCCCAAACTGTGCTGGGCATGACCAGGTACAGCATTCCACCAGGGAAAGGGCTCTGGATTGACAAACCTGTTTAGCTTGATTTGTAGCCACAGCTGTCAAAACTTGGTGGACTGCCTGGGCTGCAGAGTGGGGTACAGAGGACCTTTAAAAGAAGAGAAAAAGTAAAGCATTAAAGGAAAGATTAGGCTCCAAGAAGGCTTCCTCCCCTCTCAGAGCACAGCTTCCAGAAGCCTTGTCCAACCTCCCCCCCCCATTAGGGATTCCACACACAACTCCAAAGGCCCAAATCTGATTAGAGAATAAACCTCTTAAATGAATCAGCCACATTTAACAAAGGGAGGCTGCAAATGTGTTTAAAGCCCCAGACTGAAGCGATTGAGGCTGCTTCACACTTCTGTCTCCAAAGAGTCTCAAGGCCTCTCTATTTCACAGGGAGTTGATGGGGAAAAAAAAAAAAAAAAAAAAAAACATCAGCAGGTAAAGGGATTACAATTTTATGCCTAATGGATAACAAATTTAAGAAGCTTCCTTTCTAGTGTGGAGCCCAGACAAGTACATGCAACGCTCTGAAATGCTGAGCAAGGAGACAAAGCTTGGAAGCATTTCATGCTTTTGAAGCGTAGCACAGCCTTGAGTGAAGCCATGGTAAGAACTGTGAGCAAATTAACCTCTCCCACATGTTATAAGCTTGGGAGTTTGGACATCAGAGCCCACAGATCACTGCTGCAGAAGGGGATGAAGCATCCTACCTACAGGGTACAGACCAAGTCACCATGATCTGGGAACAGCCTTCCAGTTTTGCCATCTCCTCAAGCCTGTAGCTCACCAGGTTCAGCAGCTGTCAGCAGCTCAGATTCAGCACTACCTGCATTTTCTCTTCCCCTTTTCCCCTCCCCCAGCAGGCTCTTTCCATCCTGACCCAGGCCAGGCCTTCCCAAAGCTGCTGAAGGGTCTGAAGACAAATCTTATGAGAGGCAGCTGAGGGAGCTGGGGTTGTTCAGCCTGGAGAAGAGAAGGCTCCAGAGAGACCTTGGAACAGCCTTCCAGTACCTGAAGGGGGCTACAAGAAGGCTGCAGAGGGACTGTTACCAAAGACCTGCAGTGACAGGATGTGGGACAATGCTTTAAAAAGGAGATTTAGATTGGATGTCAGGAACAAGTTCTCCACCATGAGGGCGCTGGAACACTGCAACAGGTTGCCCAGGGAGGTGTTGAGGCTCCATCCCTGGATTCAAGGTAAGGCTCCACAAGATTGTGAGCAAGCTGCTCTAGTGGAGGACGTCCCTGCTGAGTGCAGGGGGTTGGACTGGCTGAGCTTTGGAGGTCCCTTCCAACCCAAACCATTCTATGATTCTGTGAGCTGAGCTGTGGAAAGAAAGGCTCTTTTTGCACCAAACCCCAGCCACAGGCCACTTGCACACAGGCCACTGAACAACTGATAATTGCAAGCCATCACTCCTGCTTAGCATGCCATGGAGTGTGCTGTGGTGGCAAAAGGGAGCCAGGATGTCTGAAGAAGCAAAAACCTCACTGAATTAACTCTGCTGGGTGAATGCTGTTGATCTGAGTGCTGAATCTTGAGTGGCAGGCACAGTTCACTTGGGCAGAATTTTTAAAGAGCACATTTTTATGTGGTCAGCTATAAAATAAGACTGCAAAAAGCCTTCAAGACCTCAAGCTGGCTGTGCTCTGTAAATCAGGGAGATCAATCAATACTGCCAGGCTAAAACTGCTTGCAAGTAAGACAGGTCTTTAACTGCAGCTCAAGTGGGAGCCAATCTCAGAGACCTTATCTCTTGCTCACATCTCTGTCCAGGTACAACCAGGACTCTTCTTTACCAGCACAGTTTGGATGAAACAAAGGGTGGAGAACCCTTCCTGGTCCTACCACTGCTTTTAGCATCACTTCCCAAGCAGAGCTGTTTGAAAATGTTACTTTCCTAAGATGCAGCATTGCCTTTCCCCCCTCACCTTATCTCTTCTAAGAGAAAATAAAGTGGAAAGCTCCCAAACAGCTTCACAACTGAAATGCAAAAGCAAGCATGAAGTAAAATGTTAAGGTCAGTTGAGCATCACCACTCTCAGTCTCTGTTCCCTTTGAGAAGCTGCTTCAAGAGAATTTCAGCTTCTCTCCTTGGCAGTGAAGAACACACACACGGATGGAAAACAGAAGTGATGCTGCCTTGAGCAACCTGGGCTAGTGGGAGGTGTCCCAGCCTATGGCAGAGGCTTGGAACTGGATGATCTTCATGGTCCCTTCCAACCCAAACCATTCTGGAACTCTAAGAACAGAAATGGGCCCAGGAGCTGCAGGTATAGCTCACAGTTATGGGGATAAAGCATCACAATTCCATGTGGCCTCAGCAGCAGAGGTACCTGCTGAGTTTATTCTACTTTAGGCATCTTTCTGGCAATCTCTGCCCAGAGTTTTCAGTGGTGCCCTTCCCTCCCCAGCCCAGAAAGGGCCAAGCATTGTCTTGGTCTTTAAGGAACAGTAGGAACTTCAAGCAAAAAGCTTCAAGGTCATGCCAATGCCAGGAAAAGGACAATGCTGTGGCTGGTGACAGAGCTGGGTGATAAAGCAGAAATCTCTGGAATGAGCTGAGCTGGTTGCTGTCTGTAGGAGGCAGAGCAGGAGGAAAGCCAAATGGTAGAGCTAAGCCAGGAGATAGCCCCACAAATTCAAGGTTAAATACCAGCAGAAAGCATTCCCAGTTTACTCATCAGGAGCAACAACCTTGCAGCTCTTTTTCCAAAGTGACCAGCCCTAAAGGACACTCAACAAAAACTCTGCTTCAGTCAAAATGTTTGAGCCAAGTTTCCAGAAGAGCCAGAGCACAGCTCTCCACCCCTCAGGGGGTGAGTCTGAGGACAGGCAGGAAAAGCATGACCCCAGAGAAGGTTCCCTCTGTGATGGATGATGGAAACAGAAAGAAAAACATCTGGACAGCTTAAGGCCACAGACTGCACTCAGTGCCAGAAGGCTGCACTGCCCTCACAGAAAGAGGCAGAAGAGAGGCAGTGACTGGAGGGATCCCAGATCCATATTAGCAGCAAACCCACTGGATCCCCAAAAGAAAGCTGCACGAGAATGCATTTCACAGGCTGATGGAGAAGGAACCTACCACTGGTCTCCTCACTGGCTCAGGACAAATTTGCATCAGCAAATCCTTGAATGACCTGGAAAGAGAAATCTTTCTTCCTTTCATTCCACAAACCCATTCTTCTCTGACTGCATCCACTGGAGGCCTTGCAGTGTGCAGAACACCACTGCTGCTCCCCACAGGCTGATGTCCCCTACTGCAGCTGCTACTGAAGGCCAGCAGAAGGAAGAGCAGCCCCCACTCACCCAAGGACTGTGGAGACAGCAGGAGTCAAAGCACCACCACTCTTGAGTTCCCGGACATTCACCACCTGGGGAACGTTCTTCAGAGTTGATTCAGTCAGGGAGGTGCTCACAGCTTTAAGAAATAAAACCCAAACAAGGGAAAAGGTGAGCAGGAGCCCCACACTCAGCACTGCATTCCATGGGGTGCCTGTCAGCAACTCCAGAAGTCCACCCAAGTTTCTCTGAGGTGTGTGGTGTGTCTGGCCCAGGACATTTGGTATCTCAGCCTTCTTTGGTGTCCCTGAAGTGGCCACCTCCCCCCAGAGCTGGGACAATCCTGGTACCTCACCAAATCCAACATCTGCAGCACTTGCCCCTCCCTCCCTTGTAACACCTGAGGCTGACAGCAGTGACCTCTGCAGTCACACTCTGACCTCTGCCAGAATGCATGGCACAAGGCCACCTCCTGCACTTCTGCTCTCCTTGGGCAAGGAGAACAAAGGAATCCAACTCCTCTGCCAGTAACTGCAGTTTGTTTTCCTGCACTGCTGCTGCAGCACTGGGCAAGCACTGAGAAATGTCCAAAACCCAACAAGAAAAGCTTGACCTGGGGAACCTTTCTCCTGCCAGCTGCAAACCTTTCAAGCAGACCCAAGACTCACCAGGTCACCTTTAGCTTTTCACTATTAAAACTGCTTCACATCCAGAGCTTTAATTGCCCAGTTAATAATGAAGAGTTACTAACAGAGGGCAGGGACATTCTCTGCTCTGCATGAGCACACAGCTCAGTGCTCATGCCAAGATCTCCTGAGAGCCATGGGCAATTCTGCCACTGCCCAGGTAAGAAGAAGTACAGAGAAAGCAATGTGGGAGCTTCTCAGGCATCTTGTGCTAGCAGCATACAGGAAGACAAAGCAGCACTGGGTAGGCTCAGAGATGCACCAAATCTGTGTCACATTTTGTGTGATGAGCTCCTTTGAGAGCACTGAATTCCTGTGCCAGCCACATTCCACTGCTCAGAGGTCACTTGGGCACTCAGCCATCCTTTTACCTGGGGACTGGTTAGCCATCTGCCTCCTCAGAGCTGCAGCAGCAGCTGCCTGTGGTGCTGGAACAGTGACAGTGGGAGCAGGGGCTCCATGTTTCACAGTCTTTGTGGCAAGCATTGTACTGTCTGCACCTTGTGGGATGATTCTGTTGGAAGATGTAGGCACTAAAAAAAAAAAAAAAAAAAAAAAAAAAAAAGATTAAAAAAGTCAGAATATTACAACCCCCAAAATACTGCAGCCCACTAGGGCTCTACAGGTCAGAGAGACTTGAAAGCTGCTGCTGAGCTATGGTTCCTCTAAGTACAGAGCTTCCTTCAGACAAGGCTGAGGTGCAGGCCTCTCAACCAACCCAACCCAACCTGTCCCTGGCAGTTTCTGTATCATAGAATCATTAAGGTCGGAAAAGACCTCTTAAAATCAACTCCAACCTTCTAGCCACCACCAGACCATGTCCCAAAGTGCTATATCTACTCATTTCTTGAACAGCTCCAGGAATGGTGACTCCACCACCTCCCTGGGCAGCTTGTTCCAATGCCTGACCACTGTTTTTTTTCCTACATCCCCATCAATCCATCAAGTCTCAGTAGCTGCCATTTCCAAGCATGAGAGGAGTTTCAGGTTGCTGTTACAGACACTATAGCTGACATCTCATTTTTTGATCTGGCTACAGAGAGAACAAAAACCTCTCTCACACAGGGAGAGCTGTATGGAAATATAGTTCTTAGAGTGACTCACTGGGCTCAGAACTCCCAACCCTGGCCACAACAAATGCAGCAGAGTGCTTCAGTCTCCTAGTCTTTGGGTAATATTTTAAGAAGTGATGGCATACACTTAAGGCAAATTACCAAAGGAAGACAAAATGCTCCTGATGGTCAGTGCCACCTGAAAGAAACAGGCTGCCAGAAACCCACAGTCAATGAGCCAAGATACTTCAGTGCTCTTAGCTGAAGTCCATCAGAATTCAGTGCTACTCTAAACTGCTTCTGGAGACCTAGCAGTGTCAATCTGCATCCTGCAATCTCACCTTTCCAGGACCTGAAGCACTGGCAGTGGACACAGTGGTTACAGATACCAAGACCACCACATGCAAAATAGGAAAGAGACTGCAAAGACAACTCACACAAAGTACCCAGGGAGAGGTGCTGCTTCCCAAAGGATGGGGACTGGGCCATCAAACCAGGCTGGACAGAGGGAGTTCGGACCACGGGAGCATGACGTGGGACTGGGGCTGGAGCAGCCTCTTCTTCCTGGTCCACTGCCTGTGAATCTTCATTCTCCAGTGACTGGGAAACTGAGGAGGTTGAGCTGACTTCATCCAAATCTTCATAGTATCTTGTAGACAGGAAGGCAGATCTGGACAAACTTGCTGCAGTGTCAGAAACAAAGTCATGGGGCGGGGGGGGGTTAAGGTGAGGGAACCACCCTCTAACCAGCCAGCCTAGCAGCCAGGACAGAGACAGCCTCTTTTAGGATGCTTTTGCTTTTATCCTGCTTGTTGTAATCCTGCATTGAGAGGATGTCAGCTCTTAACTGCCAGGAAAGGCACCCTCCAACAAGGTGGTAACTGAAGGAAATCCTTACTGAGAGCAGATGGAGGAACAGGAAATGAGAAGGAGGGATTGAGGAGTGAGAAACCAAAAGGTAAGTTCAGGACTGATTCCCACAGCAGCAAAGTCACCCTCCTGGAATGCATTTCAGGCCTCTAGGGTGACTAAAAGCTTTACCTGGAGCTGTAGACCTAACTGGTGGAGTTTTCCTCTTGGCTAGGAAATTCCTCAGCTGTGTCTGTTTCACAGGGGATAGTTTAGCTGGAAAAGCCAAAGACATTTATTAGTCTACAATCAAACTGCAAGTCAAAACCAGAAGTAATCCACATCTATGGTGTGAATGCCAAGGGGAAAGAACACATTACCAGGTACTTTAGGCAGAGGTTTGGTATGAGATTCCAGGGTGGTTTTCATCAAGGCACTGCGAAGGCTTTCAAGGTCATTGTCAAAACTGGGACAAGACAGCAGGAACAAAAAAAAAAAAAAAAAACCACAAAAAACCACATCAGCAGCAGTAAAAAGCAAACCACAGCAGGAACAAAAAGGAGCCCAAAGGAGCCACTAAAATCATTGGCTTCTCTGGAAGAACAATTGGCTCCTCTAGATGCTGTGCTATTTAAACACAGACATCTTTCATTCCTTTGGAAGCTCTAAGAGCCATTCTCCTCCTCCCCTGAACTCAGACAAGCAGCCTGCAGCTCCATTATCCCCTTTGCTACCAAAACCATACACTGTAGAGGAAACTTCTGATCAGCATCCAACAGTGGGTCACAGAATATAACCAATGAGCTTCTCTACTTCCCTTCCAACCCAAACCATTCTATGATTCTGTTTTGAGGAGGGTAAATCTAGACTGGAGATTAGGAAGAGATTCGTGACAGTGAGGGTAGGGACATACTGGAACAGGTTGCCCAGGGAGGCTGTGGCTGTCCCATCTCTGGAGGTGTTCAAGGCAGGTTGAATGAGGCCCTGAGCAACCTGGGCTGGTGGGAGGTGTCCTTGCCCAGGGCAGGGAAATTGGATCTAGATGATCCTTAAAGTCCCTTCCAACCCAAACCAGTCTCTGATCCTATTACCTAGCCCTACCCCACACCCAGCACGCATCGCTCTGGAGGCTGAACCCTTGTGCACTGCAAGAGAGGAGCACCAGCACCACTCAGGGTGTTTGATGTACCTTTGAGCACTGCTGAAAGAAGATGTCTCAGTGGGAACACTCCACTGAGATGTCTGATTGTAGAGGCGGAGCTGCTGCAGGCTGTTGACCAGGTGGTTGAGCCTCTTCCTCTGCTGATTGATGATCTCCCTGTTGTTGGCCAGGGTGTTGAACAAAGTCTCTCGCTCAGGAACCAGCAGCCGCCTTAGGACAGCAGATCAAGAGAAGGGTAAGGACCATTTCAGATACCTGACCACAAGCTGAGAGCAGTTTACTGCTTCTACTTAAAACTCCACGAGGTCAGAAGTGGTTTGGTTTGACACCCCCAAAGCAGCTCAGATCATCCCAAATGTATTTCTCCATTGGATGTGCTGCAGGTTTATTCCTTTAGCTCACTGACTGCAAGATTAGGGGGTCAGGACTAGGGGGAATGGAACAAAACAGAAATGGGTAGATTCAGGTTGGATGTTAGGGTGAAATTCTTCCCCATGAGGGTGGTGAGACACTGGAACAGGTTTCCCAGGGAGGTGGTGGAAGCCTCATCCCTGGAGGTTTTTAAGGCCAGGCTGGATGTGGCTCTGAGCAACCTGATCTAGTGTGAGGTGTCCCTGTCCATAGCAGGGGGGTTGGAACTGGATGATCCTTCAGGTCCCTTCCAACCCTGACAATTCTATGAATCTATGTTTTATTCATTAGGTGTCATTAGCTACCACCAATGGATGCATTTGGTGTCTACAAAGGTTATTTGACAGTTGGTTTTTCTTTGCTAGAAGCACTACTTAACTGCACACAGAGAGCCACCCAGCTTGTAAGATGCACAAAGCCAAACCTGTTGCTCTCGTGAAGTGTCTTAGTCCAGCTTTATTCTGAGACCTCTGGGAAAAACCTCATGATGTTTAACAGAAAATGGCTTTTGTCTGCTTGGTTGAACAGGTTGCTCAGAGATACTGTAAAGGCTCCAAGCCTGGAAGTGTTCAAAGCCAGGCTGGATGGAGCAACCTGGTCTAGGAGGATGTGTCCCTGCCCACGGCAGGGGGCTGGAATTAGATAATCCTTAAGGTCCCCCCCAAACCAAAGCATTCATGATTCTCTGTTCCTCACAGTTATTCTGCATTCCAGTTACTCACTTCTGCTTCCTCTTCTGCTCCAGGTGCCGATCCCACTCCAGGTCCAGGACATCATTCACATCCTGCACAGCAAACTTCACATACTGGTGCAGGCGGCGGATCTCCTGCCATACAAAGTGGAGTCAGCTTTTAATTCACTTCAGAAAACTCAGTTTCAGTTCAAGAAGCTGCAGATCCTTCCAGTTCCTTCAGTCCAAGCCAGGCAGCACTTTCCCCATATTCCTTGCCCTGGGAATTTTTATCAGCATGACAGAACCCAACACAGCTCAGCACTCACAGGGTGCCCACAGGGCTCAGCTTGGGAATTTCACCTCAGCTCTCAAGTAGAAACAGCACTTCCCATAATATTTGCAAAACGTTCCAGAAAAGGGTTTACAAACATCAGCCATTATACAAAACAAGCCTCAATTCAGATCTCTTTTCCAGAGCCTTGAGTCATTTGCTCCCACTTTACAATGTTGAAACTTCTGACAATTAAAAGGTGATCAAAGCTCTGCAGGCTGTTCACATGGCTCTGGGACAGCAGCCCTCACAGGCTATGATTCATGAAAGCATTCAACAAATGCTCACAACTCCCAGATTAAGGCAAGGAATTCACTGGATTTTTATAGGTAGGAAAGAAAAAGCAAAGCACAGGGAGTAAAGAGACTGAGCCACAACCACAGAGTTGCACAAGTGGCACAACTAAGCCAGAGAGAGCTCTGGCTCCAAGCTCTGCTCCCTAAACCAAACCAGGGCTTGGTCTCAGTGCTGTCATCCCTCCAGCCTGTCTGGCATGAACATGTCTTGGTCTCTGCTCTCATAAAAGGCCAATGGAAAGTGTGGTTGGTTTCAGCTCATCCCAACAGAATGCTTCCTCCAGTAGAGAGGAGGAACAGCCAAAAGCAACACAGCTTTGGGGGAGGGTGAGGGGAAACAACTGCAACTGTTCTCAAGATACAGCAGGAAACTAACCTGAGAAACACAGCCTGAGACCAGAGCTAGTCCTGCTCCTGCATCAGTGCCACACAGCACAGGTTTCCTTTCACACAGAGTCCTAGAATGGCTCAGGTTGAAAGGGACCTCAGAGATTTGCTGCAATCCCCCTGCCATGGGCAGGGACACCTCAACTTGATTGTTCAAGGCCTGGAAGCTCTTTCCTTCCATTCCAATCCACTGCCACTTCTCTCCCACCCTGTGATCCTTGAGGAGGGCAGATTGAGACTGGAGATTAGGAAGAAATTCTTTAGAGTGAAGGTGGTGAGACACTGGAACAGGTTGCCCAGGGAGGTTGTGGCTGTCCCCTCCTTGGAGGTGTTCAAGGCCAGGCTGGATGAGGCCTTGAGCAACCTGGGCTGGTGGGAGGAGTCCCTGCCCATGGCAGGGGGTTGGAATTGAATAATCTTTAAGGTTCCTTCCAAACCAAACCATTCCATGAATCCTTTCCTCATCATCCTCTCTCCAGAGCACTGACACAAGCATTTCAAGATCATCCCTCTGAAGCCACAAGCATCAAGGACATAAAGCAGGCACACAGTTAGCAGTGAATCCATCCACAGAATTCAGGTGAAGATGAGAGATCAGTCCTAAAAGAGATGACTTCCAGTCAGCTGAACTCTAGTAACTGTCTGTAACCAAGAGGACATTCAGCTATGCCTCCAGCCAGCTTGGCAAACTTCTGGAGGGGAACCTAGCAGTGGAGAAAAGACCAAATCTGATTTGCAAGGCATATTCACTCCTTTAGCTTAGGGTTAAATAGCCCTCTCATCACCAGGGCTGTAACAAAGAGGGCTTCACTCCTCCTTTCTTTCATCTCTCTGAAAGCCTCTTTATCTACTGCTGGTTATTTCCCTTTGTGCTCCAGCTTTTAGAATCTCATCTGGCTTTGTGCTCCACCAGCCACGAAATTAACCACACCATCCTGCAAGTCATAATAAAGCATCAAATTGTTCCAGAAGACACTTGCTGGAGATAAAAATAATTCCAACAACTCTTCTACAAAGTACTGGGGAAAAGAAAAAAACAAAAAAAAAAACAAACAAAAAAACCAACAAACAACCCAGACCACATTCTCCTCACTGAAATCCCTGAGCAAACACTCCAGAAGGGGAAGGAACAGGATGGCAAGAGTCACCTTCTAAGCCCAGGGCAGAGCTGGGCCCCTCTCTTCTAAGCCCAGGGCAGAGCTGGGCCCCTCTCTTCTAAGCCCAGGGCAGAGCTGGGCCCCTCTCTTCTAAGCCCAGGGCAGAGCTGGGCCCCTCTCTTCTAAGCCCAGGGCAGAGCTGGGCCCCTCTCTTCTAAGCCCAGGGCAGAGCTGGGCCCCTCTCTTCTAAGCCCAGGGCAGAGCTGGGCCCCTCTCTTCTAAGCCCAGGGCAGAGCTGGGCCCCTCTCTTCTAAGCCCAGGGCAGAGCTGGGCCCCTCTCTTCTAAGCCCAGGGCAGAGCTGGGCCCCTCTCTTCTAAGCCCAGGGCAGAGCTGGGCCCCTCTCTTCTAAGCCCAGGGCAGAGCTGGGCCCCTCTCTTCTAAGCCCAGGGCAGAGCTGGGCCCCTCTCTTCTAAGCCCAGGGCAGAGCTGGGCCCCTCTCTTCTAAGCCCAGGGCAGAGCTGGGCCCCTCTCTTCTAAGCCCAGGGCAGAGCTGGGCCCCTCTCTTCTAAGCCCAGGGCAGAGCTGGGCCCCTCTCTTCTAAGCCCAGGGCAGAGCTGGGCCCCTCTCTTCTAAGCCCAGGGCAGAGCTGGGCCCCTCTCTTCTAAGCCCAGGGCAGAGCTGGGCCCCTCTCTTCTAAGCCCAGGGCAGAGCTGGGCCCCTCTCTTCTAAGCCCAGGGCAGAGCTGGGCCCCTCTCTTCTAAGCCCAGGGCAGAGCTGGGCCCCTCTCTTCTAAGCCCAGGGCAGAGCTGGGCCCCTCTCTTCTAAGCCCAGGGCAGAGCTGGGCCCCTCTCTTCTAAGCCCAGGGCAGAGCTGGGCCCCTCTCTTCTAAGCCCAGGGCAGAGCTGGGCCCCTCTCTTCTAAGCCCAGGGCAGAGCTGGGCCCCTCTCTTCTAAGCCCAGGGCAGAGCTGGGCCCCTCTCTTCTAAGCCCAGGGCAGAGCTGGGCCCCTCTCTTCTAAGCCCAGGGCAGAGCTGGGCCCCTCTCTTCTAAGCCCAGGGCAGAGCTGGGCCCCTCTCTTCTAAGCCCAGGGCAGAGCTGGGCCCCTCTCTTCTAAGCCCAGGGCAGAGCTGGGCCCCTCTCTTCTAAGCCCAGGGCAGAGCTGGGCCCCTCTCTTCTAAGCCCAGGGCAGAGCTGGGCCCCTCTCTTCTAAGCCCAGGGCAGAGCTGGGCCCCTCTCTTCTAAGCCCAGGGCAGAGCTGGGCCCCTCTCTTCTAAGCCCAGGGCAGAGCTGGGCCCCTCTCTTCTAAGCCCAGGGCAGAGCTGGGCCTCTCTCTTCTAAGCCCAGGGCAGAGCTGGGCCTCAGGTGATCTACTTCCCTACAGGAGTTTGGAATCATCACTGCAAGTGACACCACCACAGAGGAGCTTTAGGAGGGCCATTTTCAGCAGGTCTTGCAAACTCATGCAAAACAAAGCTTGGGCAGAGCACACCTGCTGGGCAGTGGCACACAAAAGCCTGTTTCATTTTAACTAAAATTAGAGGCTGGTTGACATGCTTCATACCTGCAGCTGTGCCTCACTCTTGGGATCCAAAGGTTTCTTATAGAGTAAGTGCAAATACCCTGAGCCACGACTCTGATTATTCTGTTCTTTAGCCTCTTCCACCCCTGCAAATCCCTCCAGCAAGGTTGTCTTCAGAATGCTAATATCTCCATGAAGTGACTGCCAATAGAAGAGATGGACAAGGGTCAAAAATAACATTTTTCTCACTGCCACCTCCAGCACAGGGACTTGTGCAAGCAGCTGCCTGACAGCACCAACACAGAAGTCACCCTCCCAGTAAAGCTGCAGCTCAGGGGTGCCACCCAGGTCAGCTTTAGCAGCAACAACAGGTGAGGAAATGCTGAGGAGCTCAGCAGTTTGAAGACACTGCTCACCTCTGTGGTCTCTTTGATCTCCAAGAGGAAAGTGTGAAGATCATCTGACTCAGTCCTCAACATCTTCATTTCCTCTGGAGTCCCAACTTGGAAACAGGCTTTGGAGCTCCTGGCCTTCAGCTCCTCCATCTCCTTCTGAAAATGTGCAATCTACAAAGTCAAGGAAGAAGAAAGTGCAGCCTTTGAGACACAGCAGGGCAGCCACTGAGACACAGTAGGGTCTGCAACAAATGGAGCAGCTCTGAAACAGTGTTTCTACTACAAGACAAATGCTTGTCAGCCTGCAGCCAAAGCAGGAAATTCTTCTGGAATATTAACAGGAAAGAACACTCAGCTTTGCTAGCACAGCAACTGCAATCACAGACAGCTGAACAGGGCACCAATGCCAACTCCAAACCAGGCTGATTATCTTGGGGGAAAAAAAAACAATAAATCCATTCCCATTCCTAGACTCTGAGAGAGACCATCAGAACACAGGTGAGCTGAAGAGAAGAGTCTGGGAACCTACACACTGGGCTCACAGCTTCCACAAACTGAGGGAAACTGCTTGAAACAAATCTCACCTCCTCTCTGATTCCTGCTATGACAGGGTCTGAGTCCTTCCACTGGTGGGTCTGCTTCTCCAAAGCTGTGCTGGGAACTGCTGATTTGCCCTGAAACAAAAACAAAACCATGAAAGAAAAATCCCACAGTATTAGGGATATAGAGAATCATAAAATCATAGAATGGTTTGGGTTGGAAGGGACCTCCAAAGCTCAGCCAGTCCAACCCCCCTGCACTCAGCAGGGACATCCTCCACCAGAGCAGGCTGCTCAGAGCCTTGTGGAGCCTCACCTTGAATATCTCCAGGGATGGAACCTCACCTCCCGGGGCAACCTGTTGCAGTGTTCCAGCACCCTGATAGTACAGAACTTGTTCCTGACATCCAATCTAAACCTGCTCTTCTCTCATTTCTAACACCTCTTAACCAGACTTGGTTGCCCAAGGCTCATCCAACATCTCCAGGGAGGAGGCATCCACAACCAGTCTCAGTCCCATGGATTTGCTGCTATTTTAATGCTAAGAGCTACTCAATCCTCTGACCTCAGAAGTCATTCTGTCCAAGGAATTCAAGGGCCATGTACAACATTCACCCTCTGAAGAAGCCACTCCAGTCCCCATTACCTGAGCAGAGCTTGGTTTTGCTGCAGAAGGGGTGACTTTGGCTGTCTTCTGTACCAAAGCAGCTGGAGGTGTGCTCTGAGCAGGCCGTGTCACTAGAATTTCCAAGGAGGAACAATGATGAAGGAGTTCATTCAAAGCTTGAGCAATCAGCCTGTGATCAGCCACAACCATAACCACCACTCTCAAGTCCCAAAGCAGCAGTGGTGTGGGCCCCAGTGCAAGAGCACACCTTCCTTAGGTGCTGCTCTACTCCCATCCAAACTCCCTGCTGGCAATTGTCACTCCCCAACACCTGGCTGTGGCCTTGCTGAAGGGCCTCGAGGCTCCCAGCCACACCACCACTACAGATGGAACATCACTCTGCTAACAAAGGAGTGCTATCTCATTTAAACTCATTTGTGGCCATCTTTAATCACTCCAGATGCCAGAGAAGGCACTGGTTTGTGAGCCTGCCCAGAAGCATTCACAGTCAGAGCACTCAACACGCCAGCAGCTCTGGATGAGCTTCAGAAGCTGAGTTTATTCACTCCACATATGGCCCTCTGGGGAAGACAAATAGAAAAGCTTCTCAGTTTGACTGCTAAGTCCATCACATCATGCTGGTGTACAAATCAGGAGGTCTGCTGCAGCAGGAAAAGCAGCAGGGAAAAGAAGAACGAAGCCAAATGAAGCTCACCATGTCCCCAAACTCTCAGAATGTTGTTTACAGTGGACTATTCCCAACCACAGGCATCAGAATCCTACCTGTGACAGGTGCAGGGGTTGAAACCTTCGGTGCTGGGGTAGTAGAGGCTGTGATGGCTGTGGACTGGCTCAAAGGATTTCCAGCAGTAGTTTTGGAAGTGGTTGAGAATGAAAACATTGTGGCAGTGCATTGACCACTGCTGCTAGCAGGAGAAGAGGTTTCTACAGCATTGAACCTGCAAGGGAAAGCAGAAGATCCTTCAGCTCTGATCTGGGCCTGGCTGTTTCCCTCCATCCAAAACAGAGCACTGAGTCCTACTGAACTGGCATCCCCTGGGATCAGCAATAACTCAAGCTCCAGATCAAAAAAAAAAAAAAAAAAAAAAGGCAAAACATCACAAGTTTAACTTGTGGAGATAGTGGGAAGGAGCCACTCAGGATCATTTCTGAGCATGTGGAACCATGAGGACTGCTACCACAGAGCCACTCAGTCAACAAGAAGTCAAATGGCAGCAGAAAGTAGCAAATGGCAGCAAGAAGTCTCCTGCTTCAAAACGCACCAAAGCACCAACTACAGCAGATCTGAGCTGCCCTTTGGTGTCACCCTTGCAGCAAGGCTCACAGAGGAATTCTGCAAGAGGATAGGAATTTCTGTTCAGCTCTAACCCAGCTCCTCAAGGCAGCCAGTCGAAGGCCCCAGCCAGCTGACAAGCATAGCATTTGCTTTGCACACTAAATATCAAATTCAAAAAGCCAGCAGAGCTACCATCAGATCCTGGAGCTCCGAGGAGTTTTCTAATTAAAAAAATGAATCATTTGGACCATCAGAAACGTCTGACAAAGCACTTAGATGAAATTTGCTCTACACAGAAAGGAGCTCTAATTAACACAGCCCTGCTTTAAACCAGTCTGTCTAAAAAGCAGACAGCAAGCCTCAGGAGCTATGAAATCAGAGACTGCTCCTCACTCAAACCCATCCTGCACAGTTCCTAATCAATATTGGTTTTCTCTCAGCTGGCAGGAACAAGCTTTGAAGACTTCAGATCCTGCATTTAGTGACCAAGGGTCCATTTAACAACCCCCAAAAAGCCTGGCACTGAACAGGGGAGAGGAAAAGCAACCCAGCAGCCATGGCTGCAGCTGCCTCTCAGCTCTGCCAGTGACTCTGCAGGTTGGGGGCAAGGAACCTTCAACAAAGGAACCTCTACTGCCACCACCACACTACACCAAACCCAAAGCATTTCACATCCCCAGGAGTCTTTAACCATGATTTGCATCAAACCAAGGCATGGAATTACTGCTTGATCCCCATGAGGCAAAGCCATGACAATCCCCCTCCCTGTCTCTGGCAGCTTGGCAACTTTTCAGTCTGGTGTTTGGCATTATCCCTTCACTAACACTTTGCCCATGAACATGACCTGTAGCATGGGAAGCACTGAGGGTTCTCACAGCCAAGGTAAAGAGAGGCTTCCTTAGGGCTTTCCTGGGAGCACAGGGAACAGCTGTAGGGCAAAAAGCCAGAAACCACCTTCAGAACTACCACACATTGCCCATGCCTGCAGCAATTCAACAAGCATCCAGCCACTGCACCAACCACAGGATCTATTTACTTCTCATTGAGGTTCACTTTGACTGAAGAAGCTGAAGGGGAAAAAGATGACTTCTGTGGAAGAGGTGTTGAGGAGAACGGTGGCCCAGGGGAGCTGTCTGCAGCTGGTTTAAAGTTCATGGATCCAAAGGAAAAAAGGGTGGCAGCAGCAGCAGCTGTGGTGGTGGCTACAGGAGGAGCAGGAGTTGTGGATGCCTTAGGAGAAGCAGAGGAGAAGGAGAAGATTGCTGCTCCAGCCAGACGGGGAGCCAGGGCTTGCGTGGAGGCCTCGGTGGCAAAGGGGTAAGGTGGAGGATCACTGCCTGCAGAGCCAGGAACCTTCACTGCTGGAGGTGTGCAGGACAGAGCTGCTGCCCCTGGCACGGCAGGCTGGCTGGAGGCAGGTGCAGGAGGAACAGCACCAGGTCCTGTGTCAGGCTTTGGAGGAGTAGTTGGAGTTGTGGCAGCACTTCCTGCAGGAAGACAAACAAGGAAGGAAGAGACTCACTTGGCTGCAGGAGGTCAAACACCATCTGCTGGGGACAGTGCAGCACTCCCTTCCTCACAGGTGAGGAAGAGATGGCAGAGCTGAGCTTCCAGCCCCCAGCCCCAGTGATGAGACAGAAACTGCATGGTCCAAGCACAGCCTGAGCAGATTGATGCTGCCTGGATTCTCCTGTGAAAAGGCTTCACCTCTGCCATTGATTGTCAGGAGGTTCCTGCCTCCTCAAATAAGAGAGGCTGCCAGCACCTGGGCAGCCAGTGCTGCAGAGGGGCAGGCTGCCAAGCAGCAGTGTTCTCTTTGAGGAAGGAGTAGCAAATTTGGGCTTTGGGAAGAAACAAGGTGGGTTTGCAACTCTTCCTGCATGCATGCAGACAAGGAACATAGTCAGCCTCCCTGCCTCCCCCAGCACAGCACACTGCCTGCTTCACACTGCATATGGCAGCACACACAGACAACTATTTCTCCTCACCTGCTAGCACAGTTTTCATGGTGCTGCAGAAAGCTGTTGTGTAAATAAGCTTTGGCTACAACCTTAGCTCATACCAGGGCCTCCTGCAGCAAAACCATCACCTCATGCTCTGGGTCTGGAGAGTGCTTGATCCTTGTCCCCAGGCAGAGCCTGCAGACACTGCTGCAGCTTCAGTCATCCACCCCAAAGCTGGGCAAAGGGCCTCCTGGAATTGCTTTGGGGCTGATTGCACAGCCAAGTCTAAGTGCACAGCCTGCAAAGTGCTGGAGATCCTGCAGAATGAACAGGACTGGGGAATTTCCTACTGATGAGCAAAGACTTGGGAGCACAAAGCACCCAAGAACTGCTCCTCATCATCACTATGAAGAAGCAAGATGCACTTCTGTGTCCAGTTACACCTCTGACTATCAGATTACAGATGGAAATGACAAAGATCCAGGAGTGTCTGCACTTCCCTAGCCCACCAGAGCTCTTACCTGTTGACTTTGGAACTCTCTCCCCTACTAAGGGCAGCAGCTCTGGGGTGACCAGCAGGGACCTGACCCCTGGGTTTTGGTTGATCATGTAGAAGGGGCAGAGGACACCATCCGTAGAGAGCAAGATCAGAACTGGAGCAGGACCCAAGGTCTTCTCATCACCTGCCAGAGACCACAAATATAAATCCTGCAGCCAAAGCTCCCTGCTCTGCTCCTGCTGGCACTGACACCTTCCTGTCACTTGCTCAGCACAGGATTCCTTCACATCTCTTTGTGCTTTCAGCTTGTTCCCTCACTCCAATTCTCTTTTTTTGCGTTCTTTATTCCTTTCTATTCATAACTTCACATTTCCCAAGTTCATAGATGGTTACTCTGACAATCAAATGTCATCCCCTGAATGACAAAACCCAACTTTCACCTTGGAACTCCTGAGCCAAGCCTTGTCAGTTTTTGAAGCAGTTTTTTTCTTCACCTATGTGCTGCTCCCTCCTCAATTCTCTAAGCCCTTTAGCAATCCCCACACCCCTTTGGGTCCTGTCCCATCATTAACATTCACATGCACAAAGTAGGGAAGAGAAGTGCTAGACATGGAAGCTTTTCAACTTTAAAGAAAGCTAACATCAAACAAACTGCCTGATCATCTGAACCTCTGGGATCAAATACTCATGTTTTGTGCAGCTGCAGCTTTCAGCCTACAGCCTGCTTCAGTTTAAGTATTTTCAGCACAGTTAAAGCCCCCAAACCACTCCCTGTAATTCATAGACTCATAGAACAATGGCTCAGGTTGGAAGGGACCTCAGAGCTCATCTGCTCCAACCTCCCACCATGGGCAGGGACACCTCTCAACCAGACTCAGCTGCTCAAGGCCTCATCCAACCTGGCCTTGAACACCCCCAGGCAGGAGGCAGCCACAGCCTCCCTGGGCAGCCTGTGCCAGAGTCTCACCACCCTCACACTGAAGAGCTTCTTCCTCAGCTCCACTCTAACCCTGCTCTGCCTCAGCTTCAAACCATTCCCCTTTGGTCAGTCTCCAGACACCCTCAGGAAAAGTCCCTCTGCAGCCTCCCTGTTAGGATCCCTTCAGGTATTGAGAGGCAGCTCTAAGGTCTCCCTGGAGTCTCCTCTTCTCTTCTCCAGGCTGAACACCCCCAGCTCCCTCAGCCTAGCAGAGCTGCTCCAGCCCTTGGATCACTTTTGATTAAAAAAAAAAAAATCTGTGATGGTTTAAGTGTGCTCAATGAAAGAGAAGTACCCCAACAAATCCAGGCTGCAGGAGAGCCCTGCTGTAAGCACACCCTGCTGGATGGCCCCGCTTCCCAACCTATTGGTTCTTCAGGAAGATCATGCTAGGGAAGGGCAGTTTCCGATGGGAAGAAGCTGCAGGACCAATGAGGTTTCTCTGCAATTCCATCTTGCTGTGAACTGCAGAGCTAATAAATGTGCAGCCCAAACCAAGCTGATTGCATGCTGTGTTCTGACAGAGAATGTGTTAGCAAAAAAAATGCTTCTCCAAACCCCTTTCTAAAAACATCTAAAGCAGCACAACCTGGGCTTTAAAAACCTCTGCTCTGACAGATTCCTTAATCCAGTAACTGTACAGATTAACAGAGAAAATGCTTCCAACTCAGCTTTGCACTCAAGTACAGAGCTTGACCTCTATTTTCTTCTGTAGGTTTCAGGCAGGTCAAGTGCTCAGTTAAATGGCACCCTCCTGTGCTCCTCAGCAGCTCCTGACTGCAGCCCCTTCCACTCTGCCTGAAGGCAGCTCCAGCTCAATCTGTCTCTGGGTTTGAAGGGAGGATTTTCAGAAGTCACTGAAGAGACAACACAATAGCTCAGATGAATCTTCAGCTTCAGCCTCTGACAAGGTGCTTTGAAGAGCCTTGAGGCAGCACAGAAGGTACAGCAATAATGCAACTGGCTGGATGTAGAACACAGCAGGGTTCAGTCAGTCCAGTCCTGTGCTTTAATGCAGAATCAAAACCCGTCCATTCACCTCAGTGATCTCTGCTTTTTCTGGCTTTGAAACTAACCCACTTTTCCTTCAGATCCTTGCAAATGAACTCCATACAAATCAGGTCTGCAAAATGACATCAGCTCCAGCAGAAAGGAAACCCTCCCAGGCAGCCTGAAACCCCTGCTTACAGCATGAATCCTGCACACTACCATCCAGCTCTGTGAAACCCACACCCAGCTCAGGTGCTGTCTGCCATGGCTGCCAGTGTAACATCCCAGGCTGTTGGAAGCTTTGGGGAAGAACTGGATGGAACCTTTTGCCACCAGGGATTCCTGCACAGAAGTAAGCCCACAGGTGCTGTGGGTTTGGTATAAGGCAGCAGGATGGACTCTCTGTGTTGGTTTCCCTTTCAGAATAACCTCCCAGAACCCTGAGCCCCAGGCTGCTCCTCAGAACTCTCCCAGATGTTGCTGCTCTTGGACTGCTCCACAAGCCAGACAAAGAGCACTTACTGATGGGGATGGGCATGTTGCTGGTGTAGTCTACAGCAACCCCCACAGGCAGAGTGTCATCGCTCTTGTCTGTCACAGGAAGCTCTGCTCTGCTGGAGTCCTCCAAAACCCAGGATTCCCAGTTCTGCCAAAAGGAAGGTTGTTATGTTGACTCCTGCTTTCCTGTTATCAGCTCCTTCAGAACTCCAGCTGACAGACAGGAGTGCAAAACAAAAAAAACCTAGAGAGCATCTACTTAAACCTGTCAGATTAACAAGTGCCAGAAGCAGTGGGACCCACCCCAGCTCTGTCTGATCTCACACATCACTGCATGCCAGAGTTAAAGTCAGACAGTTGAAATGTTTGACTTCCACTGATGACCTCACATGAATCACTTCCCTGCAGTGACCAAACTTTGAGACTTCCAAAGTGAACAGTGAAAAACCAGACTGCTGGTATGTGGTTCACAGAACCCTGCTTCTGTTTACCCTTCCTTGATCCTGGCACTCAAACCTCAGGTTCATCTAAACACTGTGCTTGTCTTAAGATCCTGCTCAACTCAGATGTAAAAAGAAAGGAGTTTTATTTGGGTTTGGGGTGTTCTTTAAATATCTATCATCTCATCACATCCCAGGTCTTGGATCTTTGAGGAAGAGGAGGTTCACAGCCACAAATGCAACAGCAACAGAGGTATTACCTGATCCCCTTGCCTGGCCAGAATGCTGACTTCTGTGGAAGCTGCTGAAGCTGCCAGAACAAGATCCCTGTAAGCACAGACCCAAACAGGTTAAACCCAACATGGCAAGGCCCCCAGCTCCTCTTAGACATGCCTAACAAGGAAAGACCTTGCCATGATTCCCACCACT
Source organism: Indicator indicator (assembly GCF_027791375.1). Taxonomy (NCBI): domain Eukaryota; kingdom Metazoa; phylum Chordata; class Aves; order Piciformes; family Indicatoridae; genus Indicator; species Indicator indicator. The sequence continues at coordinate 12,468,524 of NC_072037.1, forward strand.
CACCATTCCTCTACATAGTTGAGGAAGTAATGATGCTGCCTCTCTGTGCAGCTCCCATAGCAAGGCTCCATGAAATTCACAAACTTCTCTGGTCTCTTCTCTTCTTTTCTCTGTTAAGACCAACAGTGATAATTTACCTCCCAATGCAGAAAATCAAATGACCTCCCACAAACATGGCAGCATCAGGGTACACCAATAACTGGTTGTCCCTTGTCATGTGGCAAACAACTGCACAGCCTTCTCCCAAAGGCAAAGGAGCAATGCAGAGGTTACCACTCTTAGAGCTCACTACCCCCCAGCAATGAACAATCTGATACTAAACAGGAGCACATCACCAGGCCTAAAAATCTCCTCAACCCAAACAGAACAATTTAGATCCACACAAATCTCTCAGGACTCTACATGGAGTAAGTTTTGCTGCCCAAGTGTTTACTTCAGAGGCCAGAAGTCTTCATGTCCTAATTAGATCTCAGCAGAGAACAGGTTGTGGATTGCTTTTCCTTCACTCAATCCTCCCAATTCCATGATTTACAGCAGCAGCAAACTCAAAATTCTCCAGTGTGAACAACAAAAGCAACATCTCATTGTAATAAACAGTCCACCAACACTTCAGTCCTTCTGACTTGCTGCACTTACAGGCAGGATGGCTATGACCACTTCTGGAGGTGTTTCCAGTGTCCCATCAGCTGCTGCATACACAATAGTAAAGACATAGGTGCCAATCCATAGCACATCCAGAACTGGAAGAGAAGGAAACAAACACCTCAGCCACAAACACTTCAGAATGATACTGCCCTTGGACATTGGAACTGTCCCAGGAATTTCCAACACAACCCAAAAGAGTTCTGGTGTCCCCATCAGAAGGAAGATACAGAGCTGTGGAGTGAGTCCAGAGGAGGCCACAAAGATGCTCCAAGGGCTGGAGCAGCTCTGCTGTGAGCACAGGCTGAGGGAGCTGGGGGTGTGCAGCCTGGAGAAGAGAAGGCTCCAGGGGGACCTCAGAGCTGCCTGCCAGGACCTGAAGGTATCCTGCAGGAAGGCTGAAGGAGAAGTGTCCCAGCCCATGGCAGGGGAGTAGATGAGCTCTGAGGTGCCTCCAAGCTGAGCCATTCTAGGAGTCTGTGATGTGCTTGATGATAATCACAGGAGGGGTAACATCAATGTTTCCAAGCATGGATAAAGTTTTGGCAAATCCAACTGAAGTAAGCTTACTGCTGTGACATTTTATTGCTGAGTCAAAATGATGAGATGGAACTCAAAACAAAAGATGAGAATGAAATTTATACCCTGGAATCTTATTCACAGAATGGGCTGGGTTGGAAGGGACCTCAAAGACCATCCAGTTCCAACCCCTGCCATGGGCAGGGACACCTCCCACCAGCACAGGTTGCTCAGGGCCTCATCCAGCCTGGCCTTGAACACCTCCAGGGAGGGGGCAGCCACAGCCTTTCTGGGCAACCTGTTGCAGAGCCTCATGCAATTCCTTGTGGCAGCATTGGCTGTCATGTGAGTGAGCAAAAAGCAGGTTTTAAAAAGCTGTTCAGAAACAGCCTGGGCAGTTTTCTAAACAACACAAAGATCAAGCAAATATTTTTTGGCAAATATTTACCAATCACACTGTAATTACACAACCAGTGCAGGGTACAGCTGCCACAGAGATGAGTGAAAAGTATGTTCAAAACCAAGCTAAAAAGAACTACAAAGTTGTACCTTTAACAGGATTGTCTGAGTCATAGAAGGGAGGACAAGGAATCACTTTCTTCTCCTGCAGATTCTGCAAACAGAACTACTCATAAACACAAAGAAAAAGCCAACAAAGCAAACCAACTTCCTGCAGAAAGCCCAGAGGGATCTGGGCTGGTTTGGAGCAACTCCATCAGCCTTTAACACTCATCATGTGCCACTCCCAAATTTTCAGTGGCAGGTGCAAAGCTTTAAGTAAACCCAGCTTTGGTCTAAGGCATTTGAATAATCATAAAATCACAGAACTGTCAGGGTTGGAAGGGACCTCAAGGATCATCCAGTTCCAACCCCACTACATGGGCAGGGACACCTCACATCACAACAGGCTGCTCACAGCCACATCCAGCCTGGCCTTAGAAACTTCCAGGGATGAGGCTTCCCCCACCTCCCTGGGCAACCTGTGCCAGTGTCTCACCACCCTCCTGGGGAAGAATTTCTTCCTAACATCCAATCTGAGTCTACTTCATTTCTATATTTGCTCCATTCCCCCCAGTCCTATCACTGCCTGAAACCCTAAAAAGTCCCTCAGCAGCTTTCTTGTAGGCCCCCTTAAGATACTGGAAGAGCTTGAGAGGGTTCTCATGGCTCAGCCCATGTGCCACTGACCAAATTCCACAGCTTGTGATGCAAAGAAAATGAAGCAGGACTGCAAAGAAGCAGACAGGCAAAAGGCTTTCCTAGCAACAATACTTACAGGCAGGTATTGCACCACAGTACCATTTTGCCTCCCCACAGCAAGCTGTTTGCCCTTTGGGCTCCAACACACTGAGCAAAAAAAAAGAGAATTTCATTAGCACTGAGGAAATGGAGTTTAAAGGCCCTCAAAAAAATCAAGACCAGTGATTTAAAATTGCAAGATTTTTTCCCATTGAAAAATAAGAATAAAAATAAAATCATGGAGTTAATCAGGGAGTCACACAGCTCAAAACCGCACAGGTGATGGCTCCTTGGAAATGTGTCAGGGCTGGGACAGCACAAACCACAGGTGGGCACATTGGAGCAACTCAGGAGATGCAGCTTCTCCATCAGCTGGGGAAGAGCAGTTACAGTGCAACACATTTCCTGAGCTTCCAGGAGTTTAAAGCCTTCCTTTTTGTGAAGGGTGTAAGAAGTCTCCTCCCCAGAGAAACAGCTATGACAGAATCCTAGCACAGAATGGGTTGGAAGGGACCCCAAAGCTCAGCCAGTTCCAACCCCTTGCCATGGGCAGGGACACCTCCTACTAGCCCAAGTTACTCAAGGCCTCATCCAACCTGGCTTTGAACACTTCCAGCCTTGGAGCCTCCACAACTTCTCTGGGCAGATGGGGTCTCAGCAGAGCAGAGGGGCAGAATCCCCTCCCTTCACCTGCTGCCCACACTGCTGGGGATGCAGCCCAGGAGGTGTCTGGCTCTGAGCTGTGAATGCACACTGCCAGCTCACACTGAGCTTCCCATCAAACAGCACCCCCAAGTCCTTCTCCTGAGGGCTGCTCTCCATCAGTGCTTCTACACTTCAGTGTCCAACATTCTGCACCCACCCCAGGCTGCCACTCACCAGAAGTCACAGCAACAGAGGAAGGCAGGGTGGCATACACCTTGACAGAGTCTGTGACCTGCAGCACTGAGATGCTGCCATCAGACAGGCAGATGGCCACCATGGTGGGGCTGGCAGGGTTCCACTTCAGGTCATTGACTGTGGCTGCACTTCCTGAGTCCTTGGCCAGTTTGTGATATGCAAATGCACGTTTCTGCTGCTTTGCCTTTTAGGAAAGAGAAATGCAGGGAGACAGGCAAAGCTGAGCACAAAGCCCAGCTCTCCCAGAGTCCTAACTCAAGGCAGTTTTGACCTTCCTAGAAATTAATGACTAATAAAAACACGAAGCACATTTTGAGCTTGCTGAGTAATTCCTTGACACAGAATCACAGAATGGGTTGGATTGGAAGGGGCCTTAAAGATCATCTGGTTCCAACCCCCTGCCATGGGCAGGGACACTTTCCACCAGCCCAGGTTGCTCAGGGCTTCATCCAGCCTGGCCTTGAACACCTCCAGGGAGGAGACATCCACAACCTCCCTGGGCAGCCTGTTCCAGTATCTCCCTACCCTCGCTTGAAAGAGTTTCTTCCTGATCTCCACTCTAAACCTCCCCTCCTGAAGTTCAAAGCCATTGCCCCTCCTTCTGTCACTACAAACCCTTGTAAACAGTCCCTTTCGAGCTTTCTTGTAGCCCCCTTCAGGTACTGGAAGGTTGCTCTAAGGTCTCCCTGGATCCTCTCTTCTCCAGGCTGAAAAGCCCCAACTCTCCCAGCCTGACCCCATAGGGAAGGTTCTCCAGCCCTCTGATCACCTTACAGCGTCCTCTGGACCCACTCCAACAGCTCCATGTCCTTCTGCCACCTCTCCCACACACCTCCCACAAAGAGACAGAAAATCCCTCCCTAAGCTATGTCTCTCCTCCTGCTGTGTGCTGAACAAAGCCACCACACAGAGGCACCCCCCTGTGCCTGTGTTTTACCTGGTTCAAGAAGGTGCGGACATCAAAGAAGCCAATGAAGGCCCCGATCTCGGTGGACATCATGCAGACAGACAGAGTGAGGTTGTCACAGCTCAGAGCCAGGTGCTGCACAGGGAACTTCAGGGGGACTGAGGTGCTCTGAACGTTCTCCACTTGAAACACAGAAAGAAAAGGCAGATGGAATGAAAGGGACAAAGAGAAAGAGCAGCAAGTGTTCCTGTGAAGCAGCCCCATTAGAATGAGGTGATGCAGAAGTCACCAGGCATACTATTGGGATATAAGGAAGAACTTCTTGCTGCAAGAGTGGTCATGGATTGGAACAGGCTGCCCAGGGAGGTGGAGGAGTCACCATCCCTGGAGGTGTTCAAGAAACCTGTGGCCATGGCACTCTGGTACATGGTTTAATGGCTGTAGTGGTGCTGGGTTGCTGGTTGGACTCAATGATCTCAGAGGTCTCTTCCAATCCAAACAATTCTGTGATTCTAGGATTCAGAGCAGCTGTCAAAACTAATGCTGAAAAACTGAGAACAAACTCCTCTCCTCTACCACTACAGTCTCAAGAACTGCCACATTCCTATGATCAGAAAATTTCACTTTCTTGCCTCAGTAACCCGGAGGAAAAATAAGTGAGTGGATTTTCATTTTCCTTATGCCTGTGCATGAACACCTTGAGTGAAAACAGCTGCTAAGGACAAGAGAGAGACAAAAATCTCCTTGCATCTAGGTGTATTTTGTATTTACATGGTGGAAGAGTGATTGCTTTCTCTCTCACAGGACACAGAGTGGATCACTCAGGGTGATAACTCAGTCCCTCCACTCACACCCCTCCTCATGCATGCACAGATTCACAGCTCCACCAACACATGTGGCTGTGAGGGGAGGCGAACATTCAGGCTGGAAAGGTCAATGCTGATTGACTTTGGTTGGTCAGTGATTGATTCCACCTACAGCACTGACCACAGGTGACCAAACTTGAGTGACCCTTGGACAGGAGCCAGCACAGAGCATCCTGGTGCCATGTTCCTAACAACTGCACTTCATTTCAGCAGCAAACATTGCTCCTGCCTTCTCCCCCAAGAAAACGTGGTGATTTCAAGTGCACAAGGCCTGTATCAGGACCAAGAGCTCTCATGAAGAGCCACCTAAAGCCATCTCTGGAATGAGCAGAGGAGCCAAACGTGCCTCACCGATTTCATTGGGATCTTCTCCCGGCTGGTTCTGCATGAGGAGGTTCCTGGTGTGGAAGATCTGCAGGCTGGTTCCTCCAGCAGCAAAGACCAGCCCATATTTGTTAGAGACAGCCAGGAGGCTGGAGCGCTCCTTGGGGAGATCGTCTGGAGCATCAAAGATGCGAACCTTCTTCAGTGCTCTGAACTGAAAGTCCTGTTGAGAGAGAGCTGGGATGTAGCTGCACCCATGCTGGCAAGCAGGAACAGTTTTGTTCAGCTTCCCTGAGACAGTAAGAGAGCTCTCTCGTCACCACAGCTGCTCAGCACCTGCCAAGGCAGAGTCCACACCCACACTGTCACTGGCCATCCCATCTGCTGTCTCAGCCAAGAGATTCCGAGATCTCAACACATTTTTTCCCCTGGCTGAATCTCTTTTCTTTCCAGTGCCTATGCTCATAAAACCTGTAAGAGCTGAATCTGTCCAGCACATCTAATGCTCTCAGAAACACACCAACGCTAGCCAGCAAATACAGAAGAAAAGTGAAAGAGAAGGGACCGAAGCAGAGACACAAAGCCGTTCCCAAAGCAGGAAGTTCCGAGCACAAGGCACGCTCGCAGAAGGATTCAGGAACTGATCACTCCTTTCCCACATTAAGGTTCCTCCAACTCTCACGTTCAGCCTTTCCTCCTCCAGGGGTTATCAAGGCCCTCCCTCTACTACAATCCACACTGGCCCCTTCCTCTTCCACTCCCTGGACTTGCACCCGACTACGCTGAAAGCTCCTCAAGCGCTTCACAAACCCCGCAAAGACGCCTCAAAAGGCCTCCGACTTGACCCGAGCAAATCCCATCACCTCCACCAGCCTGCCAGCCCCACGGCCCAAGCCGAGTCCCTGCCATTGCCAACCACCCCTCACGGTCCAGACCAAGCCCCCCCCCCAAGCCCCGTTCTCCTCACAGGCCTGTTACCCCCACCCAGGCCGAAGCCGACGGCCGGAGCCGTAGCGCCGGTCAGTTCCCGCACTACCCGAGCCACCCCGCCGCCGCCAGTCGGCTCACAGCCTGCTTGCTCTTCACCCGCCCCTCACCTTCATCTCTCGCTCGGGGATCACATCCATATCGTCCCCCATGGCCGCAAGGGCAGCCTCGCGGCCCCCTCAGCACAGCCGGGACCCCCGCGCGCCCGCCGCGGCGCTCACTTCCGCTTCCGGCAGAGTCGCTCTGGCCTCAGTTTATATCGTCCGCGGCGGCCGCAGTCTGCCAGAGGGAGCCCTCTAGCGGCGGCCTGCCGCGCCGGGAGTGAAGGGTACAAGGGTAAACAGCAGCTCATCCCCGGCCGTGCTGGGCGAGGGCTGTGCCAATAAACCTTCTTATCTTGTTTTCTGAGCGGGGGCCTGACTGCCTGGGTGTGGTGGGGGCTCAGGTGCTGCAGCCCGCCCCCGCCAGCCCTTCGCTGCCCTGAGAGCATCTGGCCCCGTGGGGTTCTCCTGGAGGCTCTCCGGGGATCCTGCGCCATGGGGCTGCCCCTAGAGGACCCGAGGAGGTCTGTGCTGCTCCTGGAGGCTCTAAGAGGACAGACTCAGCTGGAGGTGGCGATTTCTCCCTGCAGCACAGTGCCGCAGGCCAGCAAGCAGCTGTTCCACCCTGTCGATCAGTCTTTGGGAGGGGGTTTCGGTGCTTTTTGCACAGCAGAGGTCCAGCGCCGCCGCAGCTGTAGGCAAACCCCAGACCCGGAGCGCAGGCGGCAGCGGCAGCACAGGATCCATGGCTTGGGTCGGTCCCTGTGCACTTTTGTGTGGCTGAGCTGGATAACTGGAAGCTGTGTGAGCAGGGACGACTTCGTGCTGCTCCAGGCCCCCACAACAGCACCATCTGTGGGTTTGTTTTTTTTTTTTTTCAGTCACAGCAGGATCTGAGGGTTTTTTTGTTCCCTCTTGCCTCAGGCTCAAGTGTTCAGCCCCGACTCAGTGCCAGCACAGGAGCTGCACCACCTCAGCGCTTAGCCCTGTGGGGACAAGGACAGGTTGCCCAAGGGCAGCGTGCAGCTGTAGCAGGTTGTGCTGCTCTCCTCCAGGATTCGAAGGGGGAGGATTTTTCCACAGAAAGAGAAGCAGAGACAGCTTTGGGCAGTGAGCTGAGCTGTGGCTAACCACCTCCAAATTTCCCTTGTGTAATACGCTCCCTTTATTTTCCAGCTGAACAAGGGCTTTAGCACGCAGCCCAGAAAAGCAGGTGCATTCCCAGGGGCTGAGAGGCAGCAGAAAGCAGGCAGGGGGCTCTGATCTGAGGGAAATTCTTCCCTTTTGAGGAACACATGGAAAACGTGTACCCAGTCACTCCCCAAGGAAGAACCTCAGGCAATTGCCTCAAGAGCTGAGAGGATGGAGGAGGGGGGGGTGGGAATAAAAAGCCTTTTTCAGGAGCAGAATTACAAGTGTCTGCTCTAGATAAACAAGTTCTTCCTTAAAACAAGCACCACCACCTGCTTCCTTCCAGCAAGGCAGGGAAAAAAAAGCAGCTTTCGGTGACCTCTGCATTTCCCGACACAAACCCCACAGCGTTCAGTCAGCCAAAGATCAGACCAAGACAGTCCAGCCCTATCTCTAGGATCTATTTAAGGGTTTATATTAACAGACTTTGGAAACCAGCTCACTTAATCTGCAACCAATCCTCTGGATGGAGCTTCAGAGAAGCTCAGCTGAGCACACAGACACATGGTGTAGCTTCAAGAAGGTTTATTTTCAGTCCTGAGAGCAGCCTGGTGCTGCTTCTGCTCAGACTTTTTTCTCTCCCTCCATTACAGTTTTGGTTTTCATGCAAACAGTAGTGAGAATGTTTTTGTTTTTATTGTTTAAAAGTGCAGCCTTTGGCAGGAACCACCAGTGGAGTTAATCATCTGTATCTCCTTGAAAAACTTATTAAACCATGATTAAAATAATAAAATTAAAAAAAAAAAAAAGCTGTCAAGAACATTTAAGAAAAAGAGCAGGGAAAGGGCAAAGAGCAAACATCTGGATTCCGGAAATTGCGTGTGGAGCAAGAATCACCACAGTAAGAGTATGGATAGCACAGCTCTGGCTACAGTTGGATCCCAGCTCACACTCCATGCTTAGAGCCATTCTCATGTGGCAGACTTGAAGGCTTCTCCATCAGGGAAACCTCAACAGCCCCAGGGGACCACTCTGAAACACATCAGGAGGGCTGCAGAACTCAGAGGGGCAGAGCAGCTGTGTGAGGACAGAGCCTCTGCAAACTGCTCTGGCAGGGCTCACAGTTTAGTCATAGAATTGTCAGGGTTGGAAGGGACCTCAAGGACCATTCAGTGCCAACCCCCCTGCCATGGGCAGGGGCACCTCACACCAGAGCAGGTTGCTCACAGCCACATCCAGCCTGGCCTTAAAAACCTCCAGGGATGAGGCTTCCCCCACCTCCCTGGGGAAGAATTTCTTCCTAGCATCCAATCCGAATCTACCCACTTCTAGTTTTGCTCCAGCTGCCTTTCACCTGAAGGTTTAACATCTCCTAGGCCTTCCCAAGGGGATGCAGAGGCATCACAGCAAGCTTCTTTCTGCACTCAATGGACAGATCCAGCCCCACAGGGTTCTCCTGAAAGCCCTGAGGAGATCCTGGCTGATGGAGCTGTCCCCAGGAGGCCCCACAGAGATCTGAACTGTTCAGAGGTGATGCTCCTCCTTGGATCCAGGTAGAGATTTATCAGGAAGGGGGCCCCTAAGGTGACTTTAACCACCTAAGGTGGTTTTAACCATCCTCACTTGCAGAGGATGGTGTTGGACCCACCATGGTCTGGGCTGCAGGATGCCTCCAGGGAGCAGCCAGAGCTGTCCCTGCAGGCAGCCACATTCACCTCCACACTCAAGTCCTGCAGGCAGAGCTCCCTATCCATGCACCAGCCCCTGTTCACCTACCACACAACGAGGCCACAGAGCTGGGAGCCCAACTGGTGTTTTGGTGAGGGCAGGAGGGGAAGAACTGGTCCAGAGTCAGGAGTGCAGGACAGAGCAGAGAAGGCACTTGTTTGGTTGCACCTAGGAAGCTGCTGACAGGGGCTTGGCCACAGAAACACTCAGTGGCTGGCAGCAAGGCCCTTTAGGAGCCTGTTGTGACAGGCACAGGGAGGAAAGTAGCTCCTGGCCTGGGAAATGCAGGAGAGGCAGAGGAAAGAGCAGGGTCACAGGATCACTGTTTTGGGTCTCATTGCTACAGCTTCTGTCTAACAAATGAAGTCAGCTAAGGGATGCAGCAGAAAGACACAAGCTGGGGGGCTCCAGCTTCCCTTGGTGTTCCTCTAAGGCAGGTTAGTTGAGAACTGGGACAGTCCAGAGGGAAGAGTAACAAAGCACAGGAAACCTCTGTTGCAGCCCAGCAAAGCAAACCCTGCCAGTGGCTCAGCCTGGCCTGCTCAGGGCAGGCTGGAGATGTCTCTCTCTGGAGGTGGCCCAGAAGGTTTTGGGTTGCTCTCATTGGCTTTGCCTTCAAACATCATCACCCTGCAAAACACAGCAGAGAACACCACTGGAAACAAAAGCAGGAGAATCTTTGCCCATCACTGCTAAATCTCTCCTGCCTGATCCCTGGATGAGCTTACCTGCTGAAAAATAGCATCTGCCTCACATGCAATGGGCATCCCATAATTAGCAGAGGAGGGAAAGCCATCAGAGGGCAGTGCTGCCAGGCTGGCAGGCAGCTCTGCTTTCCCAGCAGCTTACAGGAACAGGTTCCCAAAGCCTCTCTGAGCCCAGAGGATCATAGAATCAGTGAACTGTCAGGGTTGGAAGGGACCTCAAGGACCATCCAGTGCCAACCCCCCAGCCACGGGCAGGGACACCTCACACCACAGCAGGTTGCTCACAGCCACATCCAGCCTGGCCTTGAACACCTCCAGGGATGAGGCTTCCACCACCTCCCTGGGCAACCTGTTCCAATGCCTCACCACCTTCCTAACATCCAACCTGAATCTACTTCATTTCTATATTTGCTCCATTCCCCCCAGTCCTACCATTACCTGACCCCCTACAGAGCTGGACTGATTTGGACAAGGTCCTTCTGACCCCCCAAGCATGCACTGCAGGCCAAGCAAAAGTCCCTGCCTCACCCTGTGCACAACATTCCAAAGCCAACACTGTGCAAGCAGCAGCAGCTAGAGCCAGGGGAGAGGGCAGGGATGGGGAGCAAGGCACTGGCTAGAAGAATCCCAAGCATTCTGCAGCCTCCAGCAGGTTCTTCCTCCTGCAGGGGGGCTGCAGCCATGCAGGGAATGCTGGCTGCCACGCCAGGGCAAGGGCTGCACTCCTCTGGGGATGAGGTTTGTGTTTCTGCTCTTGCTCCAAGAGGCCAACAAACAATGTGGTGTCTGTTAGCAGAGGGGACCCATCTGTGAAAGCTGCTGCAGCTGGAAGGAAAGTTGGAAGATAGGGGACATGCTGCAGGCTCAGCCTGCTGCCATGGAGAGAGGAAGGAGCAGCAGGGGGGTCAGAAGCCTGGGAGAGCTTGGAAGAGGAACCTCCCAACACAGGCACATGAGAGACTCATCACCAGCAGGCATGCTCTGGTGTGCAGGGCCCACGGGAGAGCAAGAGCCTTCCTCCCAACCTGCCTCCAGAGCTGGCTGGGATTCTCAAGCTGCCCTCAGAAGGGGGCAAGGAGGCTGGAGAGGAGCAGCTCCTATTCATGGTGGCTACTGACACAAAAGCAGGGCCAGCTCTGTGGCTGTGAAAGGGAAAGCCAAGCTCCAATGGGGTGCAGATGGAGCCAAGCAAGTGTTCAGAAGCCATTTGTTAGAGCAGGACTCTCAGAGCCCTGGTGAGAGGGCAGAGGGGGCTGTGGGAGGCTGGTGCTGGCAGCCTGCACTGCACAAAACCTCTCCAGGCACCAGCCAGCTGTTTCCAGCATGAGTCCTCTCTCCATCCTGTCCCTCCAAAGCTGGGCAGGGAGGGAGCATCCTGTGGGAAACAGGAGCCAGCACTCACCACTCAGTCCTGCCCCCATTCTCAGGGGGAAGGCTGTGTCCCCAGAGCCAGCAGGAGCCATGGGGGAGAGGTGGGAAGAAGTACCACAGTGCTGGGGGCCTGCACAGCCTTGGAAAGGGGGAGAATCACATGGATCATGTTGGAGGAAGCCTTCTGCAGTGCCACTGCCAGCACTGAGCACTGCTCAGCACAGGTATGGGCTTCTACACCCCGTGTCTCCATTCACAAGGGAAGGCTGTGTCCCAGGAGCCAGCAGGAGACATGGGGGAGATGGGAAGAAGTGCCCCAGTGCTGGGTGGCATCATGTTGGAGGAAGCCTTGTGCCAACACAGCAGGCACTGAGCACTGCTCAGCCCAGCCATAGGCCTCTACACCCCCATGTCTCGCTGCAAGCCCCTCAGAAGGGTCCCCATCTCCCCTCCACAAGCACCACACACACACACAGAGCTCCAGCTGCACATCTCCTGCTCCCCAGCCCTGCCACTCACAGCTTGAGCACAGCAGAGCGTTTCCCCAGCATCACGTTGACGAAGTCCTGGTAGGAGATGGTCTCACTAACCCCTCCAGTCACCTCAGAGATCATCTTCTTCAGCTCCAGGTGGGTCTTTGGAGCTCCCATCTTCTCCATCATCCTTTTGACAGACATCAGATCTGCAAGAGCAAGGCAATCAATGCTGTGGAGAGGTGAGCCTAGGGACAGAGGAGGGAGTTCCCCACCTCAGACCACTTCACCTGGGGGCTCTGGGGCTGGTGGCATTAAGCTGCTGCTGAAAGCCAAGAGAAGCCTTCCAGTATAGCCCAGTGAGGCACTGCCCAGCACAGAGTACCACTTGCTATGTGTGCAGCTCAGAATAAAGCTCCCTCCACACACACACAGGAGGGACAGCTCTCCAAGTGCTCCAGAGACACTTGGGGACACTCTTCACCAGCCCAGAGCATGGTGCCAAGAGTCACAAGGCTGGGGAGGAAGGCAGCCAGGCCAGGGTTAAAGCTGCAGACAAAGAGGCTGTGGGGAGGGGTGCCCCTGCCCATCACCACAGGCTATTTCCTCCCATTGCTGTCACCTGCTGTGGCCCCTTCCCTCCAGGAAACATCAGAGCAGCCCCGGGCCAGGCCTCCTCCAGCTCCCCACAGGCTTTACTTCATCTCCAGGACTGGTGGAGGAGGGGAGCGAGGCAGCAGCCTCCTGGAAGGGCACAGCAGAGTGTGGTTGCACTCCAGTGTCAGCTCCAGGCTGGACCTTTATGTAACTGGGACTTTCTGGGCTCAGACCAGCTGAGCCAGACTCACATCCAAGTCCTCTGCTTCCCTCCACCCTCCTCCCAGCAAAGCAAAGAGCTTCTCTGCTCTGGAAGTGCTCCTGGTTTTAGACAGCTGCTGCCTCAAGCCAGGCAAAATCCAGGACTGGAAATGCTGGGGATTGAGAAGGAGACAAAAGGAGTTAAAAGGAAAAAAGAAACCCAAAAAGGCATTTAGAGCAGAAAGAAGAGAGGGAGCTAAGCAGTGAGTCAGGAGCAGAACAGGACTGAGGAGAGCTTAGATCTTGCAGGAGGTGAGAAGAGCCTGAGGAAGCTGAGAGGCAGGGGCTGGTGAGCCAAGGAAGCCCCTGGCTGGACGTCAAGATCCAAGGAAGGCTGGAGACAGGAAAGGGGAAGCAGCAGACACCACCTCAGCAGCCTGTTGCTCTTCCAGCCCAGCACCAGCACCCTTGGGTCACTCACCAATCTCTCCTTGGTTGTTCAGGTCAAACTCCATGTACTTCTCTGCAAGAGACACAGGGGCAGGTTAGGAGGACCCCAGAGCAGGGCTGCCTGCTCAGGACAATGAGCTCAGGGCTGAGATGGATGCACTGCTGAGTGCAAACAGTTCAGAGAGGGAGAACATCTCCAGCCCTTGGTTTTAGCAACCTCATCTCAACTCCAGGGCTCTTGAGTTAAGTGCTCTTTAATTGTGGCTGCTTTTCATTGAAGCTGAAGGAAAACACTGGCATGAGAACAAGGTATCAGCTAGCCAGGGAGAGCGTTAAAAGCTTTCCAGCCAGAAAAACAAAGCTCTGGAACAGCCTCCCAGAAGGAGTAGCAAGGAAAACAAAACCCCGAGCGCTTCCAAGATGAAGCTTGATGGGATTAGGAGGGGGATTAGGTGACGTAGTTGCCTGCAACAGCAAGGGACAGGCTCTGCAGCCCTCCCAACACTGTGCTGTGCTCCCAGAACTGCCAGGAGAGAAGCTCCAGGACCACATCAAGAGGGCAAAGCCAAGAACGTGCCTAGGAGCAGTCACACTGGAGCAAGCTGTTTGCCCTTCCAGCCTGCTGCCAGATCTTGCTGAACTGGGCAGCTCCAGCATCTGCAGGGAAAGGCAGAGCCTGCTCAAGGCCTGGCTGGCTGTGCAGGACAAAACCTGGTCCCTTACACCCTGATTTCAGTTAGGGGAATGAGGATTTCAGCCTTGTGATGCTCATGCCCTTCAGAGTGGCACACCTGTGTGGTTCCTACCCCCTCCCCTGCTGGCTCTTCCTCATTTAGACTTTAAGCTCTTCAGGCAAGGATTTGTCTGACAGACAGCACAGCTCCCAGCACTGCAGGGGCCTCCCATCAACTCAGTTCTGATAAATGAGATGAGCAAGATGCCTGCTGCCACCATCCAGGCCCCCCCAGAGCTGGGGAAGCCTCCACTCACCCTGCAGTCAGCACTCCCCAGAGCAGCCTTGGGGGACTCAAATTAGCAACAGCTCCCAGGCTGCTCCTTTCCCCAGAGCCAAAAGGCCTTTTCCCTCTGCTCCAGGGACACCAGCAATCAGGTGAGCGTGAACAGAGAAGTGGCAGGCTAATCTGAGGAGCCAAAGGGAATATTTCACACATCAGAGCCTCCCCAGGACTGGTGTTTCTGAAGGGAAGTCCTGGGATAAGAGGAGTGATGGCAGGAGGCAGAGCAGTGGCTTGGCACATCCTCACCGAGGGCTCAGCTGCTGGATTACTGCTGTCATGAGCTGCCCAGGACAGCCCTATGGGAATTCCATGCACAAACTAAACCTGCTCATGCTTCAGGCAGGAATAAAGGTCTCCCTCCAAGCATTAAGCAAGCAGTTCTAGCTGGAATTGGAGCTGTCACACATGTGCTTTGGCGCTGAAGCCATGCTCAGGGCACACCTGGCTCTCCTCACACTCTGCCCCACCATGCTGACCTTGCTCAAATGAGCTGCCACCTGCCTGGGCAGGGGTCAGGCAGCCCAGCATGTGCTCAGGGACACAGCCCTGCCCGTGCCCAGCACATGTTTTCTTTTCTTCTCAGCTGACACCGAGCCAAAAAGCACTGAGCACAGAGGCAGCCTCACCGCCCCCTCTCCCCCCCCCCAGCTCCATGCCTGGCCTCACACATTCTGCTTTCCCTTCCGTCCCAGCTGCAGGGGTTTGGTAGGGCAAAACCATGCCTGGGCCCTCTCCTCACAAATGCATTCACACAAACACTGCCCAGGGGCTCCCCGGGCTGGGGAGGAGGGCAGAGAAGAAAATGCTCCCCACCCCCCACCCCCCATCATCACACAATGAGCTGATTGTTGGAGGAGGCGTTGGAGAGCAGGGCAGGCTAGGGAGGCAAACTCACGAGGCAGCAGGAGGGGATGCCAAAGGCTCTCGTTTCAGGGAATTCTGTGCCTGTGACCTCCAGTTGCAACGTTTGAAGAGCCCCAATTGTGACGGGAAAAAACAATTTGGAGCTGCAGCCAAAAGCCAAAGCTGTACAAAAGGCAACAGAAGAAAAGCACAGGGAGCACAGGAGCTCCTCTGTGCCCAGCAGGGAAGGGATCACAGAACCCCAGAGCCAGCCTTGCCCACACTGGATTGCAAAACCAGGATTCAAAGGGACAGAGCTGACAATGCCTGCAAGGGAAGCAGGGTCAGGTTTGACTTGGTTAGAGCCAGGCTGAGGACAGACCTTGAGGGATTCATGGCACAGAAGCCTTCTCCACTGCCTTCAGCCATTGCTTGGAAAGAAAGTGAAGGCAGCCAGAACAGCCCTGCCAAGTCTTCTCCTGTGATCACTTTGGGGACGAGCTCCAAAGCTTTTGAGCTGTTTCTCTATCCCCATCCCAGCAAATTGCCCAAACCTAAGCCCCAGATCTGCTGACCCAAAGGAGTTAGGCTTTGGCCAGGACTACAGACAAAGCACTGCTGTTGCCTCCAGTGCTGAGGGGTTTAGGAAGGGACCACACCAGGCTGAAGAAATCTTTGGGGACAGAAAGTGCCCAGATCTCTCAGGAAGCAGCTGAGACCTCTGCTGTGTGGGAAGTCATCCTCCTACTCACTGAAAAAAAAAGAGTCCAGCTCCTGCACCATCCATTACACAGCTGCCTTGTCTGAGTATCTAGGCAGAAACCATCCTCCTTTGCTGCTCCCCAGGGTTTTGCCCATGCAGCAGGTTTTGCAGCCTCCAGGCAGGATGTCTGCAGGGTCCCTGCCTTGCAAGCCAGGAAAGCACAAAGGCTGGTGTGGGAAAACCACCTCTCAAGCAAAGAGGAAGCATCCATCCCAGCTCAGTCACTTGGATTTGGCAGAGGATCTCAGGCCGATAAGATCCAAGTGCTGAGGAAAGAATCAGTACAGAGCAAATAGTCAGGCTGAAAGGACAGGGAAAGCCTCCAGTTCTCACCTTTGAACACTGCCAGCTTCTCCTCCAGATCTTCTTCATCACTGAACTTTGGGTCACAGAGAAATTCCTAAAACAGAAAGGGAAAAAGAAATAATAGAAACTATCTTCAAGGTTAGAGACATAAAGGAAAACATGCTACAGGGCATACCCCTGTGCAGCATGGCCCAGAAGACCACATCTGAATGGGGCCAGGAGGATTGAAAATGGGTTGAGTCCCTCCTCATGTTGTCATTAACAATCCAGTACAAAGGGAATGCCTCTGGTGTCTCAAGCCTCCCACCCACAGCTTGAGGGAAGCCTGGACCCCATATACCTTCAGAATAACTGCACAAAACCCTCTTCTTGCTTCCCCCCCCCCCCCCCCCCCCAGGTTTCACCTCCTCAGTTCTCCACTTAAGCATCTGCAGCACGTGGTTCAAGCACCTAGTCCCAGCAAGGGCTCTTAGTCCCTGCAGAAAAGCACTTTGAGCTCAGATTTCCAACTCCTGGATAAACTCAGAGGCCTGGCAAATAGAGCAGGTGAAGGCTGCAGAACATCATGCACCAGGAGAGGACAAGGATTTGGGGGTAAGGAGCAGGTTCCCACTCTCTCAGACCATCTATCCATTTTCCCCTACCTGGCTCAGGCTGGAGGGGAAATCCTGGGTCACTTCTAACCATTTGTCCTTAGCCTCACCTCAGAACCCTTCAGGTACCTGAGAGAACAAAGCAGAGCTTGCAGAGCCAGCTCCACCACTTTGCCCTGCCAGCAACACCCCCTCAAGCTGGGAGCAGCAGGGTCCTGCTCCTGTCCCTACCCTCCCACACTGCCCAGCTCCAGCAAGCCCAGCACAGCTTAATGACTCGATCTGTGTTCAGCAACAACTCCACATTCCTCAGGGCAGGAATCATTAACATCTGCACTGCTAATGCAGGGCCTGGCCAGCAGAAAAACCCTCCAGGGCTTAGAGAGAGAGGCCTGAGCTGTTCCCTGATCTGGGCATGTTCCTCACTGCTGGGGTCTCCATGCTCACAGGGCAGACAGGAGTGGGGCACCAAGGGACCAAGATCTCCAGGGTCACCAGAAGGCTGGGGCAGCTTCACTTGTGACTAATGAGGCACACCCCCAAAGCACCTCATCTGCAGGCACCTGGGCACCAGGACTGCAGGAGGTCCACATAGCCACCATTAACCCAGATGCCCCCCAGACCACGTTCCTCCAAAGGAAACCAGTGCTCCCCAAGTGTGATGAGCTGTGCCAGGCTGGCTGCTGGGCCAGCCCCAGAGCACTGCAGCTCCAAAGTAATTCCTGCTTCCTGCTGCCACAGCCAGCCCTGAGCCTTTCATGTTTGGACACAGCCTGCAGCACACACTCCAGGTCCCTCCAGCCCATGCTCCTGGAGCTGCCCCCTCCTCCCTTGCTGGGACAGTGGAACCTGGACCTGCCCAGGGAGTCCAAATGCCTCAGACCTTCACTGCCAGTTAATTGCTGCTTTTGTGTGCAGCTGAGCTTAGGTTTTAGAGGAAGCCCTGCAGGACAGAGGTGACTGTCACCCCCTCCCCTCTCACAACTCCAGATGGGACACCAGACACCATACCCACTAAACCAGCATGACACAGACTTCCCTAATCACCATGGACACCAACTCAAGTGGGGAGCTGTGGTGAAAAGCAGTGCTCCCAGCTCCTTCTTTGGCTCTCCTTTGCCAGCTCCATTTCATTTCTCTCAGTGATTTCTACCCAGGGGTATCATTTGCCAGCCCTACACAAAGAGCCCAATTCAGCTCTGAGAGCCAGCAGCAGAAGTCACCAGAGTGCTGCTACGTACTGCCCCTGAAGAGCCTCTGTAGAAGGAACTTGCCAAACATCACTGAGAACCAAAACAGGGCCAGAGCAGCTCCTGGCCACCAGGTCACAGCCTCACTCCTGCCATGCAGAAGCAGCAGGCAGCTTGTAGCTCCCAGCAGGACAGGGCATGTGAGAGCACAGCACTGTTTCTCCTGAAGCAAGAAGCAGCACAGAAATAAAGAAGGAAGATTTAGACTACATAAAGATTCTTTTTCTCACACTGGGGGTGGTGAGACACTGGCCCAGGTTGCCCAGAGAGGCTGGATGGAGCTCTGAGCAACTGGCTCTAGTTGAAATTGTCCCTGCTGACTGCAGGAGGATTGAGCTAGGTGAGCTTTAGAGGTCTCTTCCCACCCAGATCATTGGGACGACCAAAGGGAATGCTCCATCCACAGAGGATAGCTGAGGGATCCAAGGGTGCAGCAGCCCCTGGCACTCACCTAGGAGCCAGCCCCCAGCTGGAGAGGAACTGGACAGCCCTGTTCTAGACCAAAGGAAGCAGGAGGGGAGCACATTTCCAAGGCATTGCCCCCTCCACATTGTATCCAGGCAGGCTGGGGCTGCAATAAGGCAAACACAATAGCCCTGGAATCCAGTCCCCAAGGGCAGTGACTCAGCCTCAGCCCCACTGCCCGAGGTTCCTCCTCGAGCCCTTTGCTACAGCTTCCACTTTCAGGGCTGTGTTCTATTTTTAAGAACTGCTTAAGAAGCCTCAGCCTCTGCCCCACCCCTGCCCTCAGCAGCCTTTCCTGGGCACAGAGACCTTCCTAAGCCAATCAATCCATCCAAGCCAGCCCCAGCCACCTGTGAGTCAACCTGAGCAGAGCCAGGTCCTTCCTCCCTTCCCCAAAAGGCTGCCCCAACCAGCAGGTCAAGCTCTCATGGGGCTGTTCCAGTGCTCAACACCAGCCAGCCCTACCTGCTGGGGCTGGGGAGGGGCTGAGGGATGCTCCTGCTTGCCCTGGGTGGGAGAATCATGGAGTGCCAGGTTGGGAGGGACCCCAAGGACCATCTGGTCCAAGCTTTCTAGGTGATGGTGGAGTTGAAATGAGGTGGCCTGTCAAGCTGAGCCTTAAAACTGTCCAGGGTAGGGGAATCCACTACTTGGGAGCTGATTCCAGCCCTGATTAACTGTTCCAGTGTCAGAAGCAGACACCTGCTCTCCCACAAGCCAAATTCCTTCCCGCAGCAGTCTTAGAAGGTAAAATTAGTCTGAACCTAATCTGTGGTGGATTAAATTTGCCACCTTGATGCAGGAGGCTGAACGATGTGATTGCCATTCCTCTGCAAGAGGGGAATGGCCAAGAGGGGATCCCAGAGGAGTGACCCAGGCTAGAAGAGAGAATTCAGTCCTAGGAGCCAGCTGTCCTCCGGCAGCATGTGTGCACTCAGGATGCTGTCTGCCAAACAGCCTTAACCCTGGGAGAGCTCTGGGGAAGAACCCAGCCAGGAAAACAGGGCTGGGATGGACCTAAGTGCTAGGATGAGACAATGAGATTAAGCCTGATAGGAATTTGGCCTGATTGGTTTTATTAGGAGCACTTTACTGGTTTGCAGCCCCGAGGCTCTTTAGGGCTTGGGGAACTCCCTCCCCGACTCCAGCCACAGTACCAGCCCAGGTTTGCGTATCAGAAGGAGGTGTGAGCTGCTTCACTGCAGGGCTGCTCACAACAAACATCCCAGCCAGCACCACCACACAGAGCTGGCAGCCTGAGCACAGCTCAGCAGCGTGAGGTTTGCTGCCCAGAGCCACAAGAAGAGCTCAGGATCCGTGGGTTGTCACTACCCGTGCTATCTGCAGCTTCATTTCTAGCTGCTCCAACCTCTGTCTCCTAGCACTGAGCCAAGGCAGCAAGGCCCAGAATGTGCAGTTCCCACCTCCCTTGGTGGGAAGTTCTGTAGCTTGTTTCATTTTTGTCATCCAAGCTTCACCCAGACAAAGGCTGCCCAAAAGGATGGCTGTGAGGGGGAGAGAGGAGCCTATGTCCCATGTGGGAGGAGGAAGAGCCCCCAGCACCAGGGCACAGCAGGGGTACAGCAGCAGTACCCCCAGACACAATGGGTACATCACATTCTCCCTTCCTCCCCAACCCAAAGGTCAGCACCAGGGTGGCTGTGGGGGTGGTATTGGACCCACCTTGGCACAGGGTGTGTGGTGCCTACCTTCCAGCAGCAGCTTTCAAAGGCTCCTTTTTGTCAGCTGCTCTCTTGCTACACCTTATGCCACACCACCTCTTTTCCCACTCCTTCTCCAGTTCCTCCTGGTTTCTAATGACAAAATTTCCTCTCCAGTGACCTACACAAAGCTCACCTCTGCCAGGAGGAACACACTGGCACTTTTCATGGCCAATGTGAGGGCAAGCCAAGCCCACCAAGCCTTTGAGACTCGTGTGTGCTGCAGACCTTTGGTTTCTCCACCTGCAACTCCAGGGTGCCACAGGCTTCCTCAGCCAAGTGACCACCAAGTTCACCTAGAAATCACCCTAGAAATCTCATTGTTGATCGTTTCAAGGTTAAAACCTTCTTTGCACCCTCAGAAGCTCTCTTGGCTGGGAGGGATGCCAACAGAGCTGCCCTTGCAGCTCCTGCCAAGCAAGGGACAGGGCAAGCCAAAGCTTCAGGAGAGGACCTTGCCTGACCTGCAAGGTCCTGCATGAAGGGCAGGAAGCCCAATGCACTTTGCACTAATCCTAGAGCTGCCATGCCCCCTGCCCAAGGTTTGTGGGCCAGCCGACGATGCTGGGCAGCCCATTCACCCAGCACAACTTGAAAGCAGAGAGGCTGGAGCCAGCGCTACGGAGCAGCAGAAACTCCTCACTCCGGGGAGAAGAGATCAAAGCACTGGATGCAGCTGAGGGGAGGTGGAAGCCCTCGGGGAGAACAATAGCTCCTATTCTTCCTGGAGCACGTTCCCAAAGGGGCTTTGGGGGAAGCTGGGCATCCCCCAGCACACAGAGGGACACTCGGACCTGCCCAGGATGTGGGGTGCTGGGGGTAGTGGAAAGGACGGGGAGCAAGCCGTGTTGTGGGGGGATGGAGAGCAAATCCTACTGCAGAGGGAGGAGAGGCAAAATCCCCTCACCCTTGCAGAAGTCACAGAGGGAGCAAAACTCTCTCCTGCAGAGGACGAGGTGGTAAAACCACCCCAGCTCTGAAGAGAAAACGGAGGTCAAAGCCACCTCAGCCTGCAGAGGGGGTGGGGAGGGGCAAAAATTCCCCCCCTTGCCGAGGGGACAGGCGTCAAAACCCTTCCCAGAGAAGGGACGAGGGGAGCAAAAGTTCTCTCGGTGCAGAAGGGATGGGGGCAAATCCCCCTGCAGAGCCCCCGACTGCTTCTTCCAGCCGGATTTCCCTCCGAGGGAAACGCAAGCAAAGGGAAGGGGGTGCAGGTCCCCCTGCCCTGCCTTCTCCCCTCTTTCTCCGCAGCCCCCATCCCCAGCAGCCACCGGTGCAGCCCCCACCGCCCCCACTCCCCATCCTGTCCCCCGGAGCCCTCCGCCCGGTCCCCTTGGGGCTGCACCGGGCAAAGTCTCAACTCTTTCCCGGAGCGTGGAGGAGAAAACTGTCGCTGACTGCCCTCGCTGTCACTGTCCCGACCCCAGCCCCACCTTGTTGATCTCCTCCAGCCGCCCGTCCTGCGGGGCCCGCCGCAGCCCCCCGGCGCTCGGCCGGCGCGGAGCCGCCATCGCACCGAACCTCAGCCGGTGCCCGCCGCCGCCTTAAGTAGGGCCGGGCCGGGCTGAGCCCTCCGCCCCCACCCTTAACCCCTTCCCTGCCCCGCCCGCCGCCCACAGCGGGCCGCTGATGGTGCCCGCCCGTCTCCTGCCGGCGGTGAGTGGGGGCACCTGGTGCAGCCCCCCGGCAGGATTTGGCAAGGTCAAGAGCAAGGGGCGGGGGAGTTCGGGAGCAAACGGCGACCGAGACCCCGACAAGAAGGGAAGGAACAGGCTCCCCCTAACCCGCCCTGTATCCCGGGGGTCAGCTCCGGAGCCACCCCGGGGCAGGAGCATCCCCCCATGTATCCATCACCGGGGAATCCCCTAGGATCCAGAGCAGGAGTAGCCCCCTGGCACCCACCACCTCAGGGATGCCCTAGGATCCAGGGCAGGAGCACCCCCCGCCCCTGCACCTCTCATCTCTGTGCTCCATGCCCTGGTACCGAGCCCTGGTTCCCGTTAGAGGTTGGGGGGGGAGCTGTCTGGCAGTGCTGGGCAAACCCCAGAGCACAGAAAGACACCGACCACGGGAGAGCCATGGGCATGCTGCTGTGTGCCCAGGCCAGGGGCTAGGGTGGGTGCACCCAGCCCCCTCACTGCTGCAGCCTCAGCTTAGTTTGAAAGACCTCAGCTAAGGTTTCTAGTAGGAATTGTCAGACAGTTGCCCCACACCACCCCAGACCAGCCCCATTTCACCCCACCCTAGGGGGCAGCTCCCCCTGCTCTTTGAGGGGGACACAATGTGTGTCCCTCTCATGCCATGCTTTCCAAGGTGGGCAGCAATCTGTTCTGTTAGGAATTTTTAATGGCTACAGTTCTGGGCAGGTGGCACCAGCTAAAAAAAAAAAAAAATAAACCCAACAAACAGGGTTGAAGGGAGAGCAGGAGCAGGGAGGCTGAGCCACAGCTTCAGCAGCAGTGGGCATAGAGCAGAGGGTTGGTATTGCTTTAGCAGCAGCAGGAGAGCTTGGTGTTGATTTGAGCCATGAGGGGGCAAGGGGCTGTGATTCCCTGCCCCAAATCCTGGTGCCCTCTCGCTGCTGTGGAGCTTTGCTCTCAAGAGTTGGCTTTGGGCAGCCAGAGGGGAGCTGCTTCAAGATCATCCATGGGCTCCAGCCTGGGGACTTCATTTCTGCTCCTACAGGAGCAGGAGTGGCCTCTGCTGCTACCTGAAGTCACAGCACAGGGTGGGCTGGGCAAGGAGCTGGCTCTGCTGCCTGCCTGGCTCCCGTGAGAGCATGGGGGACAGGCACATACCTTGCCTTTAAAGGCCATGCAGCCACCGACCTCTGCCACCGCTGGGAGCACCAGTGGCTCCCAGCTGCCCAGGCTGGTGCCACCAGCAAGTTCCTCTCCAGTGGGGAGGGTGTTTGGGTGCTGCTGCCAGGCTGTGGGTGATGCCACTGCAAGTGGCAGCTCCTCCACCTCCCTGCCTGCTGCGTTGCTGGGACCTTGCAGTGCCCTGGGGCAGGGGAGCAGCAGGAGCAGAGCTGCTTTTAGCCTGTATCAGGCAGAGGATGCCTCCACCTGCCTGCCAGGAGCAGGGTAAGAGTCCAGCTTTGCTTCTGCTGGGCCCCAGTTTGCTTTCCCTGCTGGGAGCTCCCTTCCCCGGGAAGCAGGCAAGCTCCATGTCCTCCTAAAGCTCCTGTCCCAGCCTGGCTGTAACCACAGCACATGAGCCTTGCACTGCCAGGTGCAGCAGGACCAGCTTCCAGCATGTGTGTGGTGGCCTCTGCCATCTCTTCCCAGGGCAGGAGGGTCCTGCTGGGTGTCACACCCTTGGTGAGTGACATTCTGGTAAGTTGTCCCTCCCCACTGTGCTATGCTGAGGAGGGAAGGAGGAATGCAGGGACATGCTGTGGAGGAGATCTGTGATGGTTCTTCCTTCCCTCCATGGTGAGAGGCCAACCCTGTGAGCTCCATCTCCTGTCCAGCAGCAGTCCCTGGGAGCTGATCGTCCCTCCCTGAGGACAGAGCCCTGGGATGCTGAGCCTGAACTGTATGGATGAGGACCTGGGGAGTGGAAGAGTATGGAGGCCAGCGTGGGGAGCAGCAGGAGGGATGGATGCTGGTGAACAGGGGGTGCCCTGCACTCTGCTGTTCCCTCTGCACAAAGCTGATGGGGCAGCAGCCACGGATCCATCACTGCCATTTGGAGCAGCCCTCAGGGAGGCTCCGCAAAATGTCCTCCAGGTTCTTCTTGTCGGCCCTGATCTCAGCCAAGTCACTCTCAACTGCCTGGATCTGCTCCTGCTGCCTCACTGCTTCCTCCTGCAGCAGGCTGAGCTGCCCAGCCAGGGCTCCTGGGGTGCCCAGGCGCTGCCACAGCTGTGCCAGCTCCAGCTGCCCGGCGCTCAGCACTGCCTCCGCCTGTGCCGACGGCTCCAGCGTCCCTGGGCAGGGGAGAGGACGTGGGGGAGAGGCTGAGACCCAGGCAGGAGAGCTGCTGGATGTGCTCCAGGGAATCAGGCCCTTGGCATCAGGTGAGTTACAGGCAGCAGGTGCAGTGGGGCATGGAGACACCATGCAGCTTCCCAGCGATCACAGAGAAGCAAATAGGGCTCTGGCTCCATCTCTCTGATGGGTGGAAGATTTCCATCCCTTTGCAAAACTCCTTGGCTACAAGGGTCCTGGAGTGCTCAGAAGTGTACCCAGAGGATCAAAGCAAAAGGAGCTGGAGCAAAACCAACCAGCAACAGGGAGGGAACCCAGCCATGAATATTCCTCAGCTTCAAAAGGGTCCTGAGCCCTTGACCCAGCCCTGCTCCTCCTGGAGATGCCAAGGGAGACCATGAGCACATTCAGTAAGCCCCAGTCCCTTCTGCAACAGGGCTTTCCTCAAGGCATGAGTCCCTGAGAAGCTTTGCTAGGAGCCTAAGGGATCTCAGCCAAAGGGCACCCAGCTCAACCTGGGTGGCTAGCAAGCAGGAGAGCCAACAGCAGTGAGCAGGAGAGCCCCAGTCCCTGCCAGCCTGGCCCCACCCAGGACCCTGCACCCCACTCCCACCCAGACCTCACCTAGGCTGCTCAGCAGGTTGTTCAGTGTCTCAATGTCTGAGAGGAGCGACCCCCGGGCTTGCTGGAGACTCTTTGCCATCTCACTCACCTCTGTCCCCACCTTCCAACACAGACAGACAGACACCCAGCTCAGTGACACTGCTGCCCTTGGCTGGATGGGAGTGGGAAGGGGATCCCAGGAACACCCCCAAGGCATTCCCCATACAGTGGAGCCCCAATGTTGGGCTGCTCCCAGTGCCTTGGGCTATAGGCAGAGCCCCATGCAGGCTCTGGAGGACACAACCTGCCCGAGGGGACCTGGCTTACCTGGTGGGCATCTTGCAGGTCCCTGCTGAGCTTCTCAGCCTCACGCTGCTGCCGGGAGAGCTCCTGCTGGGTCCGGTTGGCACGCGTGGCGAGCTGCTGGGCATGCTGGTGGCTCTGCTTGCTCTGCTGCAGCACAGCCTGTGCCCTCTGCAAAGGCAGGGGGACGACATGGGGACATGCAGGGGGATTGTGGCTGGCTCCAAGCCTCTGGAGCCCTGGTTGGCTTCATCCTCCTGGTCACCCCCCACATCCCTCTGCTCAGACCTTGGTGGTCTCGCCAGAGATTTGCTCAGCCTCCCTGGCTGTCCTCTGGGCTGCAGTGGAGATGGACAAGGAGCTTCCCAGTGCCCTCTCTGCCTGTTTGATCTTCCTCTGGGCCTCCACCACCACCCTGTTCCGTACCACTACCATCCTCCTGTGCAGGGCAGCCTGGGCCTTCTGATGCCCCAGCACCTTCCTCATGCCTGTGGGGACAACCCAGATGTCACCAAACTGTCCCTTTCTCCTCTTAGCACCCAGAGCTGGTGTGGTGAGAGCCAGGCTGGGGCTGGAGATGCCCTGGCTGGTGCCTTTTACCTTCCAAGCTGGTCAGGAGGGACTCTGTGTCGGAGAGCACAGCTTTGCCATGTGAGACAGCCAGGGTAGCCATGCCATGGGCAGAGCTAGCCCGGTCCTGCAGCTGGGGAGAGAAGAGAAGTGAGGCTGGGGAGGAGGCAAAGAGCTGGGAAATGTGGGTCCCAGCCTGGCAAAAGACCTCCTTGGGAGATTCAAAAGCTGGAAGGAAAGTGTCTCCCAAAATATCCACTCCAGACCCCTGGGTGCAGACATGGTCCCTCTGGTCTCTGGAGCAGCAGGCATGGGGCTCACCCACCCCACTGTGCCCTGCTTGGGAGGCAGGAGAGGGACACCCCCAGTGTGCCCACAGCTCCAGCTAGGACAGCAGGTCCCCAGAGCTTATTCTCAGGGACACCCCATGGGAGTGAGCAGCAACTACCTGCTGGAAGCCACGAGTCCTGTGCAGCTCCTGCCGCAGCCTGGCTGCCAGAGCCTGGGACACCTCCACAGCCTTCCGAGCCAAGGGCTCCTGTGCGTCCACTGCCAGCTCCAGCGCTGCCAGCTCCTGTGCCAGGGCACCAGCCTGCACTGGCAGTGCCTGCTGTGGGGTCAGGGATGCCAAAGGTTCCATGAGAGCATCTCCCAGCCCAGAGGCAGCACTGCCTGGTGGGCAAAGCAGAGGGTAGGGGTGCATGGAGGAGCCTCAGCGTGGGCACTGCTCACCTGCCCCAGAGCAGCCACCTGCAGAAGTTTCTTGGCCATGTCTGCATTTTCCTGCTGCACTGCTGTGAAAGCTCTCCTGGCCTCTGCTGCCACCTCCACCACGCTAGCATGCAGCTCCTCCTGTGCCCGCTGCATTTCCTCATACCTACATGGACAGAACACTGTGGTCACCTGGGGCCCTCTGCTCTCTTGAAGGGTGGAGATGACAGCTTGGGACCTGGCCCCAGACACAGATGGATGGGGAAGCACTGGGGCAAAGGGCCTGAGACACCCCCAGCACGGCCTTGGCTTTCTGCTTTGCCATGCTGTGGTGCAATGAGTTGGACCAGGCTCAGCAAGTCCCTGCAGGGCAGATGCCAAATTGCAATGACCAAGTCCTGTGACAGGAACCTGGCCAGAAGCCAGGGGCTGTAGTGCCCTCCCATCCCTCTCCTTGGTGCCAACCCCCCTTGTTGTCAGTCTCTCACCCAGCCTCCAGCTGTGCATCCCCCATGGCACTGCCCTGCAGCAGGCTCTGCAGGAGCTGGCAGCTGGCGTTGGAGGCACGCAGAGCTCTCCCCACCACCACCTCCACCTGTGCCACGGTGTCCTCCTGGCTGCAGGGACAAGGACAATGAGAGATGATACCAGGATTGGTCTCCCTGGGAGAAGAGCAGCCCCATCCCACAGCCCCAGCCAGGCAGGCAGCTGCCTGGGCACCCTGGAACCAGTCATGGTCAGGCTTGTGCAGACCCTCTGCAATGGGGACCATGGAATCCAGGCTCAGGGGTCCCACATCTCCATCCCCCTCTGCAATCGCTGAGCAGAGAGCTGGGAGGGAGAGGAGGGTCCCAGCATGGGAGCTGTCCTGGTTGGCACAGCCCATGGCGTGTGGCTCCAAGCAAACCTCTCTGCCAGTGCCTTTGCCTCCAGGGCCCGGCGGCTCCAGTTGGTGGGCAGCTGAGGGATTTCCTGGGGAATCTCCTTGAAACACAAACAGCAGCAGTGAGCCCCCAGCAGGGAGCAGGGACCCCCAGATCCCAGCAACTCAGCACCAACGAGAACCTCCCGAAAGGGCTGGAGGAGATTTGCAAAGAGAAGCAAGCGAGGGCGCCTCCTGACCAGCTGAGGAAGGGCTGTGCCCACACGGACCCCAGGCTCGGCCGCTCACCCACTCTGCTGGTCACATCCCACCCCACCAGTCCTGCCCATTCTGCCCCTCAGGATGGCCACCACTCCCCACCCCAGGAGCCCGGGGCCAGTGGGACCCTCACCATGGTAGCCAGGGTGTCCGCAGCATGCAGGAGCTCCTGCTGTGCCGACTGCAGCGCGGCCCCCACCTCCCGCAGCAGGACGCAGGTCTTGGTGTGTCCGTGCCCAGAGCAGCTGGTGGCCCGGCTGGCATTGCTGAGGTGGCCCTGGGCAGTGCCCAGTGCCCCTGCCAGCCACCCCACCTGTGCCAGGAGGGCAGCTCGGGCACCTGTGGGCAGCACAAGCAGCACTTTGCTGGAGCTTGGGGCTCCCTGTTTGATGTGGGGCTGCCCTATGACCAAGCACCCCCAAGCATCCCCTCTGCTGCCTGCTCATGAGAGGACAGAGGCCCCCCAGATGCTCAGGGATGCAGCACCCAAAGGGCACCCCAGTAATGCCCATTACCAGCTGCACCAAAGCCTCATGGGTGCACCCCTGGGGTGCCCTGCCCTCCACAAAGAGGCAGGACCCCCATAGCTGCCCCCCCAGTCTCAGTCACCCCATTGCCCACCCTTAGCCCAGTGCTGACCTGGGACCTCCTAGCACCCACCCAGCACATCACAGCACCCTATGGGGGTGGGGAGTCCCCTAGAGAGGTGACATGGAGAAGGGGTGCCCCCCATGACAGTGGGGTCCCTGTACCTTGCAGGAGGTGGGGGCTGGGCAGCCCATCCCCCCGGGGTGCATCTCCCAGCATGAGGAAGTGGCCTGGGCGGGCATCACAGCCTGGTTTTTGCAGCCATTCCTCCATCTCCTGCAGCCTGGCCTTCAGCTGGGCAGCCTATGAGTGAGACATGGGGGGGGGGAGGGACAGTGAGGCAGTGTGGGCACCAGGGTGCCCAGCTGGACAGGGCACAGGCTGTACCTCGTCCTTCACCAGCCCGTAGCAGGCAGGACACTGCTGGCAGCGGGAGCTCCGTGAGTCAAGGAAGAAGTTGGCCTGGCACTGGTCACACTTGTAGCCCACAAAGCCAGGCTGGCAGAGGCAGGTGCTGTTCTCATGGCACTGCAGGGTGATGGAGCCCAGTGGGGAGCAGTTGCAGGCTGCAGTGGTGGCAGAATGGTGTCATGCCATGGCTGCCAGCCCCATTTTGGGTCCAAGATGTTGTCCCCACCCCCATTACCTCGGCAGCCCCTGGCAGAGAAGCCGAAGAAGCCGTGGTGGCATCGGTCACACTGCCTCCCTGTGACACCTGGCTGGCAGGAGCACTGCCCTGTCACTGCCTGGCACCCAGGCTCTCGTGACCCCCTTGGGTGGCACTCGCAGCTGGCACCGAGAAGTGGAGGGTGAGGAGTGAATGATGGATGCAAAGAGCAGAGTGAAGGGCACAGAGCCACATCTGTCCCCTGGCAGCCCCAGGCAGTGCCCCACATACCTCTGGCACCCCACAGCAGGCTGCAGACGATAGTAGCCAGGCTGGCAGAGCTCACAGGTTCTGCCCATCACGTGTGGGAGGCAGTGGCACTGGCCCGTGCCAGGATCACAGCCCTCCAGCCCCGGGGCTGAGCCGTTGGGATTGCAATCACAAGCTACAGGAGACAAAAAAGAAACAACCAACACTTACATCCACCACGGGGCTGGCAGAGGGGCAGTGGGAACTGGCACAGTATGCAGAGCCACATCCCCCCCATCAAACAGGGCTCTGAGGCTGAGCCCTGCAGACCAGGATGTCTCCAGGGAAGGACAACAGTGGAGAGAGGGGGCAGAGGCCATTCCTGAGCAAAACGTGGGCAGGGTGGTGCTGGGTTGGGCTGATGGCTGGACTTGGATGATCTCAGAGGTCTTCTCCAACCTTAACGATTCTGACCTTGGACCATCCATCAGCACCTAAACCCTCTGGGCATCCCTCTTCACCCTCTGCCTCCGCTGCTGGGAGGACTCTGGCTGCAGTGGGACCCCCGGGGGAGCGGTGCCGGCCCCGGGGGCCGTACGTACGAGCACACTTCCCGGCGGGGTCGGGAGCCAGCGCGTCCCCGTAGAAGCCTGGGCGGCAGCTCTCGCACTGCTCCCCGGTGGTGTTGTGCAGGCAGCGCAGGCAGCGGCCGGACACAGGGTCGCAGTTCCCCACGGCGTTGGGGTCCACGTTCCCGTGGCACTGGCAGGGGACACAGGGGCGCACGGGACCCCTCTGCCCCAGGGGGTCTCCAAAAAAGCCATCGTCACAGAGCTCGCAGCGTTTTCCTGGGGAAGGTGAAAAGGTGGGGAGGGTCTGGGTGTGCCAGTGCTGGCCACAGCCCACTCAGCCCCACCTCAACCCCCCCCCAGCTCACCTCTCTGTCCCGGGGGGCAGTGGATGCAGACTACCTCCCCCTGGCCGGGCACCTCGGTGCAGGAGGAGCCGCCGGGGCAGGGGCACGGCTTGCAGTCGTCAAAGTGCCCTTCGAAGGGGTTGCCGTAAAACCCGGGGCTGCAGCGCTCGCAGGAGGGACCTTCCGTGTTGTGCAAGCACTGGCAGTGCCCTGGGAGAGGGAAAGCAGAGCTGAGGATCTGCAAAAACCCAGCTCCGAATAGCAGAGGGGACCACGGGAGGATGGAGAGCCACCTGCTGAGCGTGGCACGACACAGGGGCCGAGAGGGATGCATAGCTCCAGCCAAGGGACCGCGCTGGGATTGCTCAACCCCAACCAGGGCTTGGAATATTTTCCCTCCCTGCCCCATCCTTGCTCAAGGAAGAAAGCATTGGAGAGGACACCAGGGCCCCGGTGCCAGCCCCCTGCGCGGGGAGGAGGTGCCGCTGGCAGCACCATCACCACGCACAGAGTCTGCTGGCGCCTGCCGCAATTGGCAACACATTTCGGAGCCGCCAGGATCGTGGTTTCCAGCCTGTCCTGGCGAACCCACCAGCAGGCCAACCCAGCGCGGAGCCAGCGTGCCCCTGCGAGCCCAGCCGCTGAGTCACAGCCTCCCCGAAGGGCCTGAGAGCAGGAGGAGCTGGAAGGGTGCTGAAGGAAGCCCCTCGGCTCCGGGCAGATGCTCTCCCTCACTGGAGAGACACAAGCTGGGGGGGAGGGGTTTTTTTCACCCCATGATTTGTGGGATCAGCTCATTCCAGGAGGGTTGGGCAGGAGGGAATGGGACTTTCCCCCCACCCCCCTCCATCTCCCCCAAGCAGGCAGAGCTGGGCAGTGGAACAGAAAGGAGAAGTGAGTGGCAGGAAGGAGAGGACAAATAAATGAAAGGAAGTGTGTGGGCTGCCTCTGGCTGGCAGAGCCCAGGCTGGGACATCAGAAGCCTGGCCCCATCCCTGGGGATTGTGCTGGGGGTGCTGCCAGCTCTGGCTCTGCCAGCTGAGAGGCAAGTTCATGGAGCTGCTGCCATGTTTCTGCTGCCATGTTTCTGCTGCCAGGGCAGTGGCACTTCCTGAGCACGATGCCTCTTCCAGCCCTTCCCAAAGCTGTTGTCCCTCTTCACCGAGGGGAGCCAACCAGCAAGGACCCCTAGCTCTGTCTGGGTACCAAACTCATCATTTACCTCCCCAGTTCTTCTTGGAGCTGCTGCTTTCTGCAAGAGGTGCAGGACAGAGAGCAAGGCAGCATCTCATGAGCTGCTCATGGCTCTCATCTGCCTTTCCCAGGGGCTGGAGCTGGATTCATGCAGCAGCTCATGACAGCAGTTTGCAGACCTGGCCCCCAGCCCTGACCTGCCATCCAGACTCTGCCTGGTGGGAGAGGGGAGAGCCAACAGCCTCTGACCCACCCCAGATGCAATGAAGCTGTCCTGGAGCCTTTGCCTTTGCTTTTTCCTCCCTTCCAGCCAGTCCCTGCTGCAGTCATGCCCCTCAGAGCTGGGTCTGGAGGCAGAGCAGGACTTGGGCTGGAAGCACAAAAACCAGCTGCTCTGGTGCCTCCTGCAAGGCTGGCACCACTGTATTTTCCTGCTCTTTCACTTGTTTCTCTGCTCAGGTTTGCCCCCAGTTTGCTCCTGCCAGGCCTGTGCCAAGTCCTGCTCCACTCCTTGGACAGCAATGCTGCTGGTGAGACCCATCCTAGCAAAACCCTCTGCTTCTCTCCTGCTCTGGCCCCTGCCTCTCACCCCTCTGAGGATCAGCATCTTTCCTTTCTCCTCCTTCCAGGTCATGAAGTAGCATGAAAGCTGCCCCTCTTGTTATAAATTACCCTCATTACAGCATGTGGTTAACTACTCTGAATGTGCTCAGGAACCAGTCCCTGCAACAAACCATTGCAAGTTTTGGGCACCACAACCTCGTGGATGCTTTGGGCACCACAACCTCACAGGTGTTTGCAGCATCCCTCAGAAACAAGCAAGGTCACAATTTGTCACCCGTGCAAGTGGCCGTGGGGTGAGGGGCGGGGCTGGGGGTACCTACCCGTGACAGGGTGACAGTCTCCATGCTGGTTGCAGGCACAGGGCACACAGCTGATGAAAGGGCCACCAAAGGGGACCTCCCGTGTGAAGCCAGGGGCACAGGACTGGCAGAAGTGCCCAGTGTACCCCAGGGGACACTTGCACTCCTCCACCCACCCTGCCTGTGCCCCTGGCCCGGGGCGAGCAGATGTGAGCTGGACCTCGCTCAGGGCCAGTCTGCCTGGAGGGGAGAGAGCAGTGTGACAAAGTGCTGGCTTGTCCCCTGGTCCTGCTCTCCCCATCCTGCCTGGAAATGCTCCAGCCAGGGGTAGGAGACCCCAGAATACCTCCTGGAGAGCCCAGGGGTGTTCACAGGGAGGACCCAGCCCTTGCCCCAACACCCCCCTCCAGTGTGTCTTCTCCCTGAGAGCTTCCATGTCCCCAGCCCCATCCCAGCTTGGTCCCCACGGGGTCGATGTGTGGAGGCAACCACCTGGCACAGGACCATGGCTCACACGGAGACGGAGGGAGGTCAGGTTGGAGAGCAGGCGCTGGAAGCTGAAGGCTGAGAGCGAAGGCTCCACACCCTCCTCTGCCTCCTGCAGCCTGTTGGAGGAAGGACAGGGCCAGTCTGACAGTGCTGCAGGACAGCCTAGCTCCTGACTAGGACCCAGGCACAGTGGTGGGGACACAGCTAACTCCAAGAGAGTGGCAGGGAGTGGGGCTGGACCCCACAGCACTGGGCAGCCCAGGCAAGATGTTGGGTCCCAAACCCACCCAAGGGTCCCCAAAGCACTGTGACAGGTACCTGAAGGTGACAGCCTGCTTGCCGTGCTGGGGCTGGCTCTCACTGCTGGACATGGTGACCTCCATCCCCTCACCCTCCAGCACCAGCTGGACCTGGAGCAGGGGCACCCCAGCCTCCCTCCTGCTCCCCTGTACTCTGAGCAGCAGGGACAAGAGCTGCCCATAGCTGAGCCGCTGGTTCTGCAGAAACTTTTCTGTGAGGAGAGAGAGTAGCAAAGCCTGCAGGACGTGCTGGTGCAGTCCTGCTCTCACCAACATCACCAGGAGCCACCACCAACATCACCAGGAGCCACAGTCACCCCCCTAGACAGGACCAGCTCCAATCTGCTCTCGCAGTGGCCTGGGCCACCACTCCATCCTCAGCTCTGGGATGGAGCCCAGCATCTCACACACCCATGTGGCAGCAGGATGTCCCACTGGGCACCAGGGGTTCCCCATGGCAGAGCAGGACCCCAGGCACCCTGCACACGCCATACCTGGTGCAAGAAAATCCACCAGCTCCTCTCCATCCCACTCAGTGATGATCTCCCCATCAGCCCAACGCAGAGGCAGGTCCTTGGTGCCCAGAGCCTTGGCAGCCCAGCCCTCCAGCCCTGTGGGATGATGGATGGGTGGGTGTGTGGCACACGGTGATGGTGTATGGCTGAAAGGAGCAGCAAGACCCCACCAGCCCAGCACCAGTGGGGCACTGCTTTGGGGGAGCTCTGTACCCCCTCCCAAGACTCTCCAGGGTCTTGCAAGGGGACAGCCCTTTGTAACCTGCTGCTCCCCACTGAGGCTCTGTGCTCTCAAACACTGGAGTGTGGCCTTAGACACCCCCCAGCTGTTTATTTGCTTAGATTGGGAGGAAATTATTATCTTTAAACTTTTGCCCCCCTGCCTGGGCTGCGGTTCCAGCATGGCTGTGGGCTGGGGAGCTCAGGAAGCCCAGGAGGAGCCGGGGTGTAACTGCATGAACTTGGTTTCCTTTGCAAGTCATTTAACCCCTTCCTGACTCCCCGGGGTTATTTCTTCCAGCCCCCGGCACCTGCAGGATGAACGCTTGGAAATCTCTCGAGTGGGCTGCACTCAGTAATCAAATCCTCCCAAATCTGGACCCTTTCACACAGCACAGGAAGCTCCCAGTGGGTTGGGGAGCAGTTTGGGGACTGGGGCTTTGGGAGGGGGTGGGAGGCTGTGCCTCACTTTGCTCAGCCTTTTGCAACCCAGCCCAGGGTTCTGCCAAACCTGTCCCTAAAGGAGCAGCCCCAAATTGGCTGCGTGAAGGGTGGGAAAAAAGCCTCAGTTTAAAGCCTGGCTCCATCTCAAGGCTGTGGAAGTGCTTCCAGCATGGCAGCAGTTGGCAGCACGGTTTAGAGGCAGTTGGGATGAGTCTTTTCCTGCTGTGTTAGCATCCATCTGCTCGCTGGTACACACCCTGCCGGGCTGCAGGCCAGGCAAGGGAGCTGGGCAAGGGGTGCCCGTCCCCTGCTGGGGTGCGTGTGGGGGTCTCGGCGAGCTGCGGGCTGCGGTGTTGGCCGCGGTAAGTGCGGGGGCAGGGCTGCACAGGTCACGCTGTGCGGCAGATGGCAGGGTTTCCCCGAGCATCCCGCAGCACCCAACCCTGCCACGCACAGCCCGGCTACAGCCGGACAAGGGCATCCCATCCGCTCCTCCAGCTGCCCTGCCCCGTCCCGGCCGAGGGTGGGGAGAGGAGGAAATAAAGGGGAAATTGCCCACCCGGCTCCATCCTATCCTTTTTTGTCTTTCTGAGCTGTTTTTTAGTGCTCCAGAAGTCCCAAATGTGATGGGAGGGACATGCCTGGCCCTGCAGCTCTCCCCGAGTCATGCACAGCCCTGGGAGAGGGTTGGCACGGAGGGATGGCACAGGGTGCCAGGGACAGCCTGTCTCCACAGAAGCTAGGGGCAAAGTAGAAGCCAGGCAGTGAAAACCACCTCCAACCATCACCACCAGGCAGCTCCAAAGGTGGATGCAGGATGCTCATCCCCAGCCTTCCCAAACTGCTGGAGGTTTGGTTTTTTTTTGGCTGGAGTTGGCACAGCTCTTCCCCCTCTTTGTCCAGGGCTGGGGTCCATACCTTGGCTGAAGTCAGAGTGGATGTAGGTCACCTCATAGCCATCTGCCACTGTGCAGGCACTGGAGTGGCCATA
This sequence comes from Indicator indicator, assembly GCF_027791375.1. NCBI lineage: Eukaryota > Metazoa > Chordata > Aves > Piciformes > Indicatoridae > Indicator > Indicator indicator. Next base: position 12,503,204 of record NC_072037.1, read on the forward strand.
GCAGAAGCAGCTGCTGCAGCCAGCAGGGTTGTGAGGCTGCAGGTTAAACCAGCCCGGCTGGCACCTGGGCACAGGGAGGAAACAGGAGCAAGTGACACAGGGCAGGCAGAGCCACAGGAGACTGCAGCAGCATCCTGGGGGGGGTAACATTAGTGGCAGCTCTGAGTGAGCCCAGTTACAACAGTCCTGAGGGATGCAATCCCATGGCCTGGCCAGGCAGCCAGAGCCTCTGCAGGGAGTGACCCAGCAGGATTCCCACTGGAGAGCCCCTGCCAGGGGTGGGGTGTGGGGACTGGGGAAGCAGCAATGCCCCACGGGACTGATCCCAGTCTGGAAAAGAGCAGTGGTCCTGTCCCCATCCCGTGGTGCTCACCTGTTGCACAAGTGTCCCTCCACGCTCTCCTTGCAGGTGCAGTGCCCTGTGTTGGGGTCACAGGTGCCCACGCTGCCCACGGGGTCACAGCTGCAGGGTCTGGATGGGGTGAGATGAAGGCTTGAGGTGAGCCCTGGTCCTGTCCTGCTGCTCCTGCCGGGGCTGGGCTCCTGCTCACCTGCAGCCCCCCTGGCTCAGGCTGTGGTAGCCATCCTTGCAGCGCTCACACTTCCAGCCTGTCACGTTGGCTTTGCAGAGGCAGGTCCCAGAGCTGTCACACTGGGGCTGCAGAGAGCCTGCGGGGACCCCGGCCAGCCCCTGAGGCTCAACCCCAGCCAGGGAGAGACGCGGGGGGAGAGGTGGGGAGACGTTGGGCAAGGGCAAACCAACCAAACCCACCCCTCTCAGCCAAGCCGTGAGCGGGGCAGGGGTTCCGCAGCAGGACCCTGCTGGGCTCCGCGCCACGCACCTGTGGGGTGGCAGTGGCAGGGCTGGCAGGCTGCCCGCTGCTCCCAGCGGTAGTAGTTATGCCGGCAGCGCTCGCAGTGGGGGCCGTCCGTGTTGTCGCGACAGTTGAGACAGTGGCCCCCGTGCCCGGTGCGGCGATACAGCTCCCGGTCGTAGAAGCACTCGTCCGAGCGGCCGCTGCAGTTGCAAGCTTGGGAAGGGAAGGCAGGAAGAAGCGGTTGGCACCTAGGAGGGCACAGGGGGTTAAAGCAGCCTTCCTAGGCGGGGTTCATGAGCCGGAGAGGCTGCTGGGCTCAGCGGCGCAAGCTTTTGGCAATGCCTCTGCCATCGGGGGCAGAGGTAGGTGCCCCACGCACGGAGCAGCACCCACGGGGTAAGGAAAACCTCGGGGTGATGCTGTGAAGCGGGGGTGGGGGTGGGGTGGCAAATCCTCCCCCCCTGCCCAGAGCAGCCTTACAGAGTGGAGCTGGAGCTTGCTTCCCGTGCAGGCAGGGCAGGAACTGCTGGATGAGCCAAGGCAGCACCAGCACAGCCTCTCGGGGCCGGGCACACCGTGGCCACGCAGCCAGCCTGGGCCATACTCACGGAGACACTCGTTGGCAGCCTGGGCGGTGCCACGAGCCCAGGGCCGGTCCTGGTGGAAGGGCTGGCAGCGCTCGCAGTCGATGCCAGCCGTGTTGTGCTGGCACACACACGCCAGGTGCCCAGCCCCGTCCGGAGCGCACTCGCTGGCGTGGCCGTTGCATTTGCACCTGCAGCGAGACCCCGGCGTGGGGGTGAGCCACTCGGGACCAGCGTGGGCAGGAGCTGGCAGCAGAATGATGCCCAGGCTGTGCCTGCTGCAAGCCCAGCTCGCCTGGGGTGGCTGTGGGGCAGAAAGCAGCTTGGGCTGTGCTGTTGTCAGGGCCACCCCCAGCGTGTCCCCAAGGCGCTCCCAGTCCAGCCAGCTGGGAGGTCACACGCTGAGGGTGGCCCCTGGGAGATGCTAACCAGCTCCAGCTGCTGGGGCCCGGGAGTGTGAGATGACAGCGATAGGGGCTGCTGGCCGGCTGGGAGCAGGGCAAGCAGCAAACACTGGGATGGAGAATTCCCACTCCTCCCAGCCTGGGAAGGGCATGGGCAGCACAGCCCATGGGGCAGCACTGAGTGGGTACCACCACTCTCCCTGGCCCACATCAGGTCTCTCATCCTGCCAGCAAGCTGCTCCAGCTCCTAAGGATGCAGCCATGCCAACTTCAAGCTCCTCCAGCAGCCTCCATAGCTTCAAGGCATGTCTCTGCTAGCACCTCAGGACCTCTCTTTTACCACACCCAGGGACCAAGCAGAAGGAGAAACATAAACCATTAAAAGCCATGGGGCTGGGAGGGTGCAAATCAAATCCAGGTGGTGGCAAATGGAGAGGGCCTGGGGGAAAAGATCTCCTTTGTGCACAGCTCAAAGGCTCTGAGTTTTGTCACCCATCTCTGCAATGCCAGCTCTGGTTTGCAGATGGAGGAAGCCGCATCTGAGCAGTTTGCCCCAAAAACACATCCAAAAAAGACTGAGGTGGGAAGCAACTGCCCCAGATCCCAGCCCCATGACCCTGGAAAGGTCTTCTCACTTCTGCCCTCACCCTGGTCTGGTTGCCCCTCACCTGCCACCGACAGAGAAGTCGGAGATGGCATAGTAGTACGACTGCAGCACCTTGGGGTCCTTGAAGATGTCATCACCAAAGGTGTTGAGCCGGTTCAGGGAGATGAGCAGGTCAGTGACTGTCACCCACTCCTGCAGGGGACACAGGCAGAGCATCTTGCCCAGGGGTCTGGGCCAGCAGCTCCCCACCCAGACCGAGATGCACCCTGCACCTTTTCTCAGAGGGATGCCAGGACATTAATGCACCTGCTGCTGGGTGACCCTACACCCACCCCACACCCACCCCCACAGCAGCACCCACCTGCAGCACAGGGCTGGTGTCAAAGTTGTAGGCGCTGGGGCGTCCCTCCAGGGTAGAGAAGGCCACATTGCCCCCGCTCAGAGGGGAGATGTCACTGAACTCATCAGTGCAGAAGGCCACCTGCTCGTCCTCCCCCGGCCGCAGAAAGTGGCGCAGGGGTCTGCCATAGGTCTTCTGGCAGGAGGCACTGTAGAACTGGAAGGGCACCCAGGGCCCCTGGGCATGGCTGCGCTTGTAGATGGCAAAGCTCTCGGGGCGGCTGGTGTGGAACTTCAGCCTCACGTAGGTGATCTCGTAGGCTTTGCCTAGAGACAGACCCACCACCACCACATCACCCTCTCCTGACCACCCAATGGGCACCACAGCCTGTGCCAGAGATGGAATTATCCCAACACACAGCAGGATATAATTCCAGTGCATGGTACCTGAATATGCCAGTGCCTGAAGGGGGCTACAGGAGAGCTGGGGAGAGGCATTTTACAAGGAGTGATAGTATGAGGGGTGATGGAAGCTGGAAGAGGGGAAATTGAGACTGGAGATGACGAAGAAATTCTTTCTAATGAGGGTCGGGAGACACTGGAGCAGGTTGCCCAGGAAGGATGGGGTTGTCCCCTCCCTGGAGGTGGTCAAGGCCAGGTTGGATGGAGCCTTGAGCAACCTGGGCTGGTGTGAGGTGTCCCTTTCCATGGCAGGAGCTTGGAACTGGATGATTTTTGGGGTCCCTTCCAACCCAAACCATTCCATGAATCTATGATTCCATGATCCCTGCTGTTCCCCTCTCCCTACCACAGCTAAGAAGGGAAATCACCATCCAGCTGCCCTTAACCAGCTCCAGCCCAAACCCCATCCAGGTCCAAGCTGGCTCTCACCCACTGTACGGATGCACCACGCTGGTTGCACAGGCAAGGAGCCACTGCAAACCAGGCTCCACAGGAAAAGAGTCAGGCCCACAGCACTGAGAGCAGCCCCAGTACCACAGGGATGGGAAGAGGTGGAAAGAGTCAAGGCCAGTCCCTTCCTCCCCGGGAGCTGCATGCTGGGAGCTGCCATCGATGCTGTCTTTGCTGGGATGAACACAAAGGAAGGCCAACAGTCCCTGGGGTGGCTGGCACAGCTCTGGAAGCACTTGAAAGAATCAGCAGACAGAGGAGCAGAAAACACCAAAGTGAACATCAGAGCCACTTAATTGCCAGAGATGAAGGACCAGCTCAAAGCCTGCACTGCTCCAGAACAGCACCGCTCCTCGCAGAGCAAAACAATTAGCTGGAAGGTTTTGGCTTTATTTGAGAAGATAATGAGTTGGGAATGTTGGAAGGGTTATTCCAGGACTAGGAAAACAAGGCTTTAATTGGGCCCAGATGAATAGTGTCGCATGTGTGCCGCCACTGTGCTGGGAGGGGCAGAGCCAAGCCCAGCTACCGGCACCGGGAGCGGCAGCTGCCTCCCATCAGGGACACGGAGAGCACCCAGGGAAGGGGCCAGACCCACTCACAGCCCACCCAGAGATGCTGATGGCCAAGAAAGGGCTGCCACAAGGTTGTCTCTCCACCCCTTGTGCCCCCACACAAATCCACCTCCCTCTGGAACCTCTGCAGGCTGGGGGTGCCCCTGCCCTGCATCCTGTGGTGGGAGCAGGAGGATGCCTTGCAGACGCCGGTTCCCAGACAGTGTGGTCCCAGAGGGATGTCAACCAAAACAGTGGGGTCAGGGCTGTCACCTCCCGGAGCAGTTTCCTCTGGGAGAGGAAGGGAGCTCAGCACTGAATCAATAAACAGCCCCAAACAAGAGGAGGGGGAGCGGTTGGGCTGGGGGAGCCCCATTTTGGTGCCTGCAGCTGGGATGGAGGAGGCTTGCTGCCCTGGGGAGCCATCCCAAGGGAGCACATGCTTGTCCCAGACAGGCCTTGGAATCAGCCAAATTCTGCTGAGGAAAAAACCCAGACATCCAGAAAATAACCCAGGCTGGTTGTCTGCCCTTCCCTGCTAGGGGTAGTAGGCTGGGTCCCAAAGCCAGGCCTGCTGTGGGACAGGGGTGCTGGGAGGGTGCAGGAGCAGCAGAGGGTAACAGCCCCGGGAGCCCTGGATGCTCTCCCAGCTGTGTTCACCTGCCTCCCACTGAGCCCAGGCTGCAGCTCCTACCCTGCCAGAGGCTGCAGACAGAGGGTTTGGAGAGAGGAGCATGCAGCATGGTCACATCATCTACATGGAATCAGGGAGTTGTTTGGGTTGGAAGAGACCTTTAAAGATCATCCTAAGACCACCACCGCCATTAAACCATGTCCCAAAGTGTCCACATGCCCTCAGGCACATCCAGCATCCCAAGCCTCAGCCCTGGGAGCCTACCACAGGCTCACATCCCATAGGAAAATCAGAGTTTGGGGCTACAGAGGCAGGCCCTGCCTGATCTGGAGATCAGAGAGCTGCCAGGAGCAGTCCTGGTGCCTGCTGCCTCTGAAAGCCTGCAGATATTTTAGGTTGCTCCCTGATGCCTGGCAGGGAAAAGGCAGCAGCCAGAGGCACTCAGGGCTATCGATCAGCTCCCAGCCCACAGCACTGCAACAGCACCAGCTGAGGAGAGAGATTTAAGGCAGGATCATCTAATTAATGCCAATCAACAGCACACAGGCAAGCACAGGGCTTGTCCAACCCATTGGGTAGCTCACTTGATAAGCTCCCCAGGTCACCAGGCTGGAGAACCTACCAGAGACCTGACTGAGGGCTGCCAGGGCACACTGTGGGGGTCCAAAACCCAATTACTTGGTGGAGCTCAGGAGTGAGGACTCATCCTGGGCAGTGTCCTGAGGCTGAAGGAGCCACTTGGGGCTCTGCTTCATAATCCGAGGGGAAGCATTAAGGGAGCAAGAAGAAGGTCTTGGAGCTAGGACCAGAACAGGTGCTGGTGGCTATGGGAAAGGTCAGACAGCGATGTGCTGGGCACCAAAGTGACACTTCTAGCATGGAAGGAATTTGGGGCAGGATTGGGAGCAGGGATGACAGGAGCTGGGATGGCAAAGATGGCAGGCACAGGGATTTGCAAGGACAGGAGCTGGGGTGGCAGGAGCTGGGGTGGTAGGGATGGCAAGGACAGGGAGCTGGGGTGGCAGGCTGCTTCAGCATCGCTTCTCATGCCTGGTGGGGAGCCCAGCCCCAGCCTGGACACAAGGACCAGATGTCTGCCTGCTTGCAGGGGGCTGGGAAAGCAGCGACCTCCCCTCAGCCAGGCAGCTCCTGCGTCACTGCTGGAGCAGGCACAGACTCTCCACCTCAGGGTGCCAGCAGCACAGCTCTGTGCCTCTCCTGAGTTCCACTGTCCCCCTACCAGCTCCAACTGCAGCCCCTCTGCTGCCCCCCTTGGCATGCAGATGGCAGGAGACTGCAGAGAATGAGGATTTTACAGTGCTGGCCAACAGCCAGGAAGAGTTTGGATGGCAGGAAAATGTTCAAAAACCTTTTTAAAATGCCAGGCATGCCCCGTAGGCTGAAGCACCCTCTGAGCAGGCAGCTCACAGGGTCTCTGAAACACAGTGGGCTGGGGAAACCTGCACCGGGTGTTAGCACCCCCAGAGACATCCACAGTGGTAAAACAGCACTGGCTTGGCAGCCACAGTGGGGTGGGTGCCACCAGCGGGCAGGGGTGGCCCGGAGTGGGGCCAGGGGTGGGGACCTGCCTGGCTCCTGCTCCACAAACTTGCATCATCGGCAAAAAGCAGCCTCGGGTGATGGGCAGAGCAGACCCCCAGGCAGGGCTGCTGGGAGGCAGCACAGCAGGCATGGCTGATGGCATCCTCACCCTGAAAAGCACTAGAGCTGGACTGATGGACAGGGCAGACCCTGCCTGTGCCCTCTCACTGACCTACCCACAGCACTTCATGGAGGGCATCTCCATCCTTGCACCCCCTAAAAGCCCCGGGGGCAGTCCTGTCTTTATCCCCAAACCATAACCAAGAACCAGGGGATGCAGAAGCTTCCCCCCCTGCCTCGTCTCTGCATCCAGCTCTTGATGCCCCCCCCCCCCCCCCGCTCCCAGCTTCCCTCAGGGCACCATGGTAGGTCCCGGTGGCACCTACCTAGGTGGAGGGTGATGTTGACAGAGTTGGGGTGCTGGATGCCAAAGGCCATGGACTGGCTCTGCCACCAAGTGCTCTCCTCCTGGCTGTGGAAGTCGGTGAGGAAGGAGGAGTTGTGGTGGAGCTGGGGGTCGCTGGCATCGCAGCGGTGGCACAGGGTGCTGGCGTGGCGAGCACCCATCTGCAGGCAGTAGTCCTCAGGGGGGGACCCACACGTGTTGGTGGCGTGGGCAGCCCGGCCGAAGGCAGCGTTCTCGAAGTCGGGCATGCAGCGGCGGGGCTGGCCCCGGGGGTCGTAGCAGGCGGGAGAGCCTCCAGTGCCCAGCCCCAGTAGGACCAGTAAGCAGAGCCCGGGAGGCTGTGCCATGCTGGGGCTCTCCTGGCCGGACTCTGAGCCTCCTCCGGCTGGCACGGAGGGAGCAGGCGGGACGGGATCGGGTGGGGTGGGATTGGGATGGGGTGGGTCGCGTCCCCCTGCCCGGCACCTCCTCTCGCTCCGAGGTCCATCTTGTGGAAGCTGTTGGGAATGTCGAAAGTTTCGTGTGCAAGCCCAGGGTGCGTGGTCTGGGCTTCCCTAAGGCCACTCTGGGGCAGTGGGGCTGGGCAGGATGGGGCCCCTCAAGTGGGACGCCCCCCAGACTCGTTACTTTGGGGGTGGAGGAGATTTTACCTTTGGCTTCAAGGATGGAGCTGAGCTCCTCCATTTCGCAGCCCCAGAGCAGAGCCCATGGTGATACACCCCCCACGTGGGGTGGGTTTCCTTCAGTCCGTGGGGGGTCCTCACTTTTCTCACATCCCCAAAATCAAGCAGGGATGGGGGGGAAGGCTTTGGAGCAGACTCAGCACCATCTGCTCCCCCAGCACCGATTTATGGAGACCCTACTGCTCCCCAACTCACACCAACCTGGCTGGGTTGTGGGTCTGTGACACCCTCCAGCACCTCCACGGCAGCACCCACGAATTTGGGTCCTATCCCTGCCTGCTGCTGTCCTGGACCAGGATGAGGACACATCCCTGTGGAGGCACCTCCACGGGGGGGGACAAAACCAGAGCTTCACCAGACCTCATTAGCAGCTTCTCAGGTAATGCCAATGACAGCCTGTGCCAGGGGGGATCTCTCCCGGGGCCGTGGCACCCTGCAGATTTGACCCATGGGGACAAGGGACCACAGAATGGGAGGGGTTGGAAGGGACCTCTGAAGATCACAGAGCCCAACGCCCCCTGCCAAAGCAGCATCACCTACAGGCCACACAGCAACACGTCCAGAGGGGGCTCCAAAGCCTCGAGAGAAGGAGCGGGACAGCAAATGGGATGAGGAGGAGGCTGGCATGGTGCTGCGCCCCTGGGCAGACCCTGACCCCCAGTCTGCAGGGGGCATGTTTGCAAAGTGGGGTACACAGGGGAGCGCTGTCCCTGCCCCCCCTCCCCGCTGAGCTAAACTGCCCGCAGGAGGCCTGGAAGCTTAGCCCTCATTTATAATTTATCTCCTTCCTCCCCTTCCCTTCCACCCTTATTTGTTTTCTTCCCCTCTCCGCTCACGCCGCGGGAGGAGGGCGCCAGGGGGGGCTGTGAATCAGAGGCAGGGCCGCGGCTCCCGCAGCAGCGCCGCTTCAAAGCCCCATTACCATTTATTGACCCAGGCTCTGACAGCCAGGGCTGGATCCGCTGGGAAGGGAGAGTTTCCCAGCACCAGGAGCCGTGCATCAGCTGCCTGGGGGCGGGCAGACAGTGGCAAACCCACTGCAAACCTCCAGGGAAGAAGAGAAGGGATTTGAGCTCAGTAATTGCCCTGTGCATCTGCACCACCAGTTGGAAGGGATTTGAGTCCTGCAGGGATGAGGTTTCCCAGGTGTTTTGCTTCCCCCTTGCTGCTGAGCTTGTAAACTCTGGGCAGGAGAGGCTCTCTCCTGCCATGGGTTTGCCAATTCCTTCTCCTCCTCTTTGGGATGTTACACACCCAAGAGATTCACAGATTTATAGATTTATAGCATGGATTGGGTTGGAAGGGACCTTAAAGATCATCTAGTTCCAACCCCCTGCCATGGGCAGGGACTCCTCCCACCAGCCCAGGTTGCTCAAGGCCTCATCCAGCCTGGCCTTGAACACCTCCAGGGAGGAGACATTCACGACCTCCCTGAGCAACCTGTGCCAGTGTCTCACCACCCTCCCCGGTTTCCCTGCCTGGCTCTTCCCCTCTTGCAGAGAAGTCTACATTGGAGAGTGGTGAGACCACACAACCAAGGCTGGGTGGCTGCTCAAGGGATGCACAGCAGATTCCATCAGAGCTGATGAGTGTCCCAACCCCACCTCCTCCTCCAGCACAACCCACTCAGCATGGGGAGATGCCCCATGGGCCAGAGCTTGATGGGAATTGGTGGTGACACTTCCATGCACAGCAGTGGGGATGCTGCAGCTGGTATGGGAGCTGCACATCCCCAGACTGATCCAGATGCAACCTCACCAGACTCCTGCTGGGTGCTGGGCACTAGTCCTGGCCTGCACAAGATGTCCTACACTTGCTGACCATGGGATGGTAGCTCTGCAGAGGATCTGGTCCCAGCTCATGTTCTGGTACTGCTCTGGGACTGGCTGCTTCTGGTGTCTGAAGGCTGGCTGGGAATGCTCAGCTCCTTTCCCATGCACAGCAATCCCTTGAGTCATCTCTGAGGGCAAACTGAGGAGGTGGGAGACCTCAGCTCTGCACATAGCCACCCCAGTTCTGGTGACTGACAACTACCCTGATGTGGCTATCAGGAGGAGGAAGGTCAGCCAAGGGCTTTGGGCCAGCCCTGTCTGCTATGGGCAAGGGAAGAGCTGATCACATCTAAGCACCAGCTGAAGTCCTCTGTACCTAGAGAAACTTCATCCACTGCCTCAGGACTTGGGTCCAAGCACAGTGGAGACATGGTGACCAAGACTGTGCTGACTCTCCAGCCTGCCATCACAGCCCAGGAACCTTCTCCTGCCCTGGCACGGGCCTGGGCACCCTGCAAGGGTTAAGAGTAGTGGAAGCGGTGAGGAGAAAACTTCTTCTGATTTGCTTAATGAACGTTAATTAAGAAGACAGAAGATAGCAGATTCCTTCAGGGTAGAGATGAAAGGGCTGTTAATTAAATCTGGAGAGAAAGCTGGGCCCGACTGATCCTCCTCCTGATCAGACCTGACAAGGCAGGCACGGGGTGGGAGCGAGGTGTGCCCGAGCCCATCGCCCCCACCTCCCACCGCCCCCCTCAGAGCACCAGCACAGACAGCTCTCAGCAGGCTGCTGGGACCAGGTGCCACCCATCACCCTCTTACCTGCCTTGGTGGCCCATGGGGCTGAGGAGGGAGCTGGCTTGGTGCTCCTTATGCGAGTTGCACCCCAGGCTGGTGCTGTGAGTTGGGCACACACTTGGTTCTCAGCAGAAGCTCCTCCAGGAAGGATGATCTGCCCTTGCTGTAGTGCTGGGTAAGATGAGCTCTCCCTTGGCTGGCTCCATCCTGGGGAAGAGGAGGAGAAGGAGGAGGTTTGGTCACCCAGCTCAGTGGGTTGCTCTACGTCCCACCACCAAAGCCCACAGCAGCTGGGCACAGATGAAATGGGAGCAGGTCACAAAGCCACCAGGAACCACTTTGTGCCAGTGCATCTCCATGACAAATGGGGCAAGGCTCCAGGGCCATCTGCACCCTGCTGGGACCTTCATCCCCATTCCCAGGTGCTGGCACCAACAATGCCTCACCCTCTTGGAGCAGACAACTCAAATTTACCAAAAAAAACCTTTTCTGCCTGGAGCTGAGACCCTGGGAGGTGTCCCTGACCATGGCAGGGGAGTGGAACTGGATGATCTTTAAGGTCCCTTCTCACCCAAACCACTCCATGACTCTATAACCTTCAGGTCCAACTGCTAACCCAGCACTGCCAGTTCCCCACTACACCATGACCCTCAGCACTCCCTCACTCTGAGGCTGGGGCAGGACTCAGAAGCAGGTTCAGCCACATGGTGCCAGGAGCACCTCCATCAGCACAGCCACAACCTTCCAAGCTCTCCTGGCACACAGGGAAGTGTGAGGGGCAGAGTTCTCCAGCTCCAAGGGCTTTGCAGCAGGATGATGGAAAGCAACATCCACTTGGGCAGAGGGGACCCAGCCCAGGAGAAGGACACCTTGCAGCCCCCGTCCTTGGTGCTGCTCAGCAGGGAGTGAAGACCCCACCGGGGGGCAGTGGTGCACGGACTGTAAATAGGCTCTGGAGCCTCTCCTGCGCGGGGCCTGATTTGGTAAACCTGAACTTTGCAACATGTCACAGAGCAGAGGAATGGGAGGCCTGGGATGAGTAAATCTCCATCAGGAGCTCCCTGGGAGGGTGGCAGTAGTGTTCTGGCTCGCTGGTGGCAGAGCCCTGCCCTGCTCGGGGAGCAGGTCACGCGCGGCACTGATTACAGCAAGCCTTTAATTAAGGCTGCCATAAACACAGAGCCAGCCCTGCCAGGCAGACCACGGCAGGCAGGAGGCTGTCCAGCTGCAGGAGGTTTTGCCAAGGCAGACAGGAGGAGATGAGGGAGGGCAGAAAAAAAAAGTCCTGCAGATTTTCCTCCCTGCTTTGAGTCTCCTTCCTTCACCCCAGCCTTTGGAGGCAAGAGTAGGATGGGACAGGGACATGGCCCCTTGGGAGGATGTCCCCTGAATAAGAAGGGTCCATCATCAACGCCCAGGCAAGGGGGCAATCACAGAACCCCAGCATGGTGTGGTTGGAAAGGATCTCTGAAGATCATCCAGTTCAACCTCCCTGCTAAATCAGAGCACCCCCAGCAGCTTTCCTAGGATCACAATTGCCAGGGGGTTTGGAATCTCTCCTGAGAAGGAGACTCCACAACCTCTCTGGGCAGCCTGCTCCAGGGCTCCAGCACCCTCACACCAAAGAAGCTTTTCCTTAATGGAAACCCCACAACTGAAAAAGGAGCTGAGGGCAAGGTGCTCCCAAAGCAGCTGCCAAGCCCAGCATCACCACCCTCTCTTCTGCTGCACACAGTCTGGAAGCCTCCTTTTCAGAGCTAATCAGCCCCAAAATTTTCTCAGCACCTGGCAGGCAGTGAGCAGAGGAACATCCCAGCTCCCCTCATGCATAACCACAGGCTCATCACCTCACAGAGGAGCTGAAGGACATCAGCTCTGCCCCAGCCCAAGGACACGAGGGGACAGCTGAGCCATCAGCACACACTTCGCCCTCTTCGTTTGGGCTCAGGAGGCTGGGGACCACGAGAGGAGGCAGAGCCAGGTCAGTGCAGGAGCAGGAGGTGTGAGGCACAGCCAAAAGAGTCTTTTCTTTGCCTGAGCTCATCAGGAGCTTAATGACAACTCGCTAAAAGGCTGCAGAGTCCCTAATCACTCCTCCTAGCAGGGCTGCTCACCAGCCAGGCCAGCCTGTACAAACCTCCTCCAAGCCCTTCTAATTAACGAGCAGGAGCTTAGGCTCCCCCAGCCCAAAAGCAGCATCTCAGATGAAACTGGCAGCCAGCCCTTGCCTCCCTTGATAAACCCCTTAATGGGCTTGGCAGCATCACCTGAGGCCACCTCATTGGCTAACAAGCAGCATCTGTCTGTCTGTCCGTCCCCACCTGCCTCCCTGCTGTGGGTGGGGAGAAGTCCATCCATCCATCTGCCCATCCTCCCATCCATCTATCTGCCCTCACCATGGGACATGCCATGGATGCCCCTAACCATGTGGTGGGTGCCCAGGCATGCCCCCTGTGTACCCCACCCACAGGGTGCCCTAAGCATCCCCTTGCCCGGAAGGGTGGGTGACAGCTGAGCAGCAGCAGATGCCACCAGATGGTCCCTGTGACCAGAGACACAGCTAAACCCATAACAGGGGGGTGCTGGAGCCCCCTCATTTGCTAAGTGCCTTCCTGCACTGCTTCCATGGGGACATGGGAGCAAGCTTGGCATGGTGGCACCGAGCTCCTGCCTGCTGCCACAACACTCTGTGGCTGCACTCACCAAGCTCTCCCCTGAAAGGTGCTGAGCACTCACAGCTCATCACAGTGGCGGTTTCTCAGGGGACTTTGGAAAAGCAGGCTTGGAAAGTGCTGGTGCTGGGCTCTCAGGGGGCTTTGGAAAAGCAGGCTTGACCTAAGCACTTCCTGAACCTGCTTTTCCAAAGCTCCCTGAGAAACCGCCACTGTGATGAGCTGTGAGTGCTCAGCCTCTCTTCTGCAGCAGCAGCCTCCCCCTCTTCCCCTCCCACCCATCACCAGGACATGGTCCAATAGACTCCCTGACAAGAAGTTGTTGTGATACCTGTGACTTTGAAGCAGGAGAAATAACCTCCCCTAATGTGATCTACCGTGGCCTTCTATCCCCAGGCGTGGCACCCCAGATAGGGGCTGGGGCTCTGATTCCACATCCTCATGGAAACCAGGGCCCTCATCCCATTAGCACGGGGATTTGGGTGCTGGCAGCAGCTGAGCCACCCACAGCCCCCTGCTCAGGATTGCTCCAGGGCCACCCTGAAAGTGCTGGGAGATGCTGAGGTAATTTGCTCCCCCCAGGCACAGGAGCTGTGCCCTGGGCTGGGTAAGGTTGGGAAGTGTGGGATGGGAAGTGGGAGAGCAGCAGAGGCAAAGCTCCCGGAGGTGGCAGAGGGCTCTGTGAGCAACACAGAACCAGAGAACTGTTTGGGTTGGGTTGGGAAAGCTCTCTGAGACCATTGAGTCCAACCAGCAACCCAGCACCACCCTGGCCACCAAACCATGGCCCCAGGTGCTATGTCCAGATGGTTCCTGAGCACCTCCAGGGCTGGGGACTCCATCACTTCCCTGGGCAGCTCACATCCCTCTGCTCCCCAGCCCAGCTCCTGCTGCTGTGCCCCAGGGCTCAGGATGCTCTCTGGTAATCCCACATCATTTATTTTCATTGGCTGTCAGGGAAAAAAGTGCAGTCAGAAGCCCAGCCCTGGCTCTGCTGCCTGCCATAGAAAATGTTGCTTTAATTGTATTTTATTTGGCAATAAGAAAACAGAAGTAGCAACAAACCCTCTGGATATTTTGTGGGCCCCCCCCCCTCCCCATCCCCTTTAAGAAAAATCTCAATTTGGCCATTTTCTGCCTGTGTCTCAGCTACAGCCCCACAAAGTACATTAAAATATGAGCAGTGATTTATCCTTTTTGGTGCCACATCATCTTTGGAAGTATTTCCCCAGCATGTAAATATTAGAAGAGTTTTTAAACAAACAAACAAACAAACAAAAATCATGGAATTATAGAATTGTCTGGGTTGGAAAAGGCCTCCAAGATCCCCCAGTCCAACCCTCAACCCAGCACCCCCATGGGCACCAAACCATGGCCCCCAGTGCCATAATCACACTTTTCTTGAACACCTCCAGGGATGAGGACTCCACCACCTCCCTGGTCAGCCTGTGCCAATCCCTGACCACTCCTGCAGCAAAGAAATTTTATCTCATTCCAAACCTAAGCCTCCCCTGGCACAATTTCAGGCCATTTCCTCTCCTTCTATGACCTGAAACTCAGGAGAAGAGACCAACCCCACCTGGCTCCAACCTGTCAGGGAGGTGTAGAGAGCAAGGAGGTCTCCCAAATAAAAGTGTGGAATTTTTTTTCACACCAACAATTATTTTCTAACTACAAACACACTCTTTTATTTTTTTTCACCCCCACCAACTCTTGTTTGCAGCTTTATAATCTCCAAAGGCAAACCCAGGGCCATCTGAACTCAGCTGATCACCATGGAGCAGCTCTGTGCCCTCCACCCTGGGCTTGGGCATCACCTTGGCTCCTGCTCTGATTTTATATTTCCAAGGACATTTTCCTTTGCAGGGAGGTCAGGAGGATGACTGCAGGACCTTCCTCCCCATCCCAGAGAGATGCTCTGGTTGGTTGACTGTTGGAACTAGAGGAAGAGGAGGGCCCTTGCTCTGCCTCTCCTGGTGCCAGTGGTGCCAGGTGGGAGCTGGCACCAGCTGGGGCTTCCCTGTCCTTTTCCCACCATCTCCACAGAGTCAGGAAGATGAAACCTTCCAAACTGCCACAGCATTTAGAAACCAAACTTCTGTCTCAGTGCCTAAACTGGAGCACTTCTCTATGCCACCCACAATAAAACCCTCCAAGCCTTCACCAACCAGCCCAGCTCGGCTCACACACCCAGCATGCCCCAGGTACCACTGCAGATTTATCTGCTGGGTAAAAAAAAGTCAACCCCCCAGCTCATTCCCAGCCTGGCAGTGGCACCTCCAGAGTCCCCGGGGGTGCTGCATGTGGCGTGGGGGCCTCCAGGGAAGGGGTTAATGGGTGGGCAGAGGCAGCGCTGGGGAGTTGCTAGGAGACTTGGGGCTTTAGGATGCTGGATGTGCTGCTCAGCCAATGGAGGAGTTTCCTGACAGTAAATCTGCTAATTTGGGCTTCATTGATTGCCGGGGGTTAGGGGTGGAGGTGGGTACAGCTGACCCTCCTCCTCCTCCCAGCCGTGGACTGAGGCTTTCCCCTCCTGCTCCTCCAGATTCAATTAAACCACTGAATTAATCTCCTGCAATAAACCCAGCTGCTATGGCAGTTTGAGCTGGGATCCATCATCACTTCTCCTGCAAAATGGTCCTCAGGAGGGCAGCCCGGGGCTGCCTCAGGCTGCTGGCTGGGACTGGGTTGCCAGGGCCCCAATTGGGGTTAGTTTTTACCAGCAAAAAGCTTTTTTTTTTTTGGGGGGGTGTGGGGTGTGCTGATAGGAAGGGAGCTGGAGGAGACATCCCCCACCTCCCTCTCACCTGCATATGCTCCTCCAGATGGCTGGGACTGCTGCTCCTCATGAAGGAAAAGGTTTTAAATTAAAACCTTGCCTATGTTTTTGGGAGGGATTTTGGCTCCCCCTTCACTTCCCAGAGCTCTGCCTCGTTTGCCATCATCACATTATAAACGGAGCAGGGAGGGGGGACACAGGGGAGGCTGCAGGCACAGTGTGGGGCTCAAGAGGATTTCCACCTGGGTCCTGACCCGTAGAGGATGTCGTGCAACCCATAATAAGCCCCCTTCAGGTGGGGGTCAGCCCCTACCCTCCGCAGCCCTCCTCAGCTACTGGGAAACTGCATCTCTCCTCTTTGCAGAGCCCCGACCAAATCCCTCTCCAGAGCTCCAGTGTCCCCCGGTGCCACCATCCGCGCTGGAGGGCTCCTCAGATGCCTGAAGCTGTGGGCACTCATCCCGGCAGGACTCTGCCTGGATCTCCTCCATACCAGCACTTCTACCCCCCCAGCAAGCATTTAGCCCCTGGCTCTGTGGGCTGGGCTGAGATGGGATGGGCTGAGGTGAGATGGGACGAGATAGGGGGATGGGACGAGACGGGGAAGACGAGACAGGGGGGACTCAGCCTTCCTGCTGCATTCTGAACCCAGCAGAGGAGTAAAAGCCACGTGGGAACAGGATCTGGGCCCTCCAGGGGCTCCGGGATGCCAACTTCTCACAGAAGCAGCGGATTACAGCGCATCAACTCCGATCGATCCTCTGCCGCGGCAGAAAGCAAAGGGAAAAGAGGAACAAAAAAGAGGTTTCTCAGCTCTGGAGCATTTGGGGGACGGGGGGGGGTTGTTGTGTTTGGAGGGAGAAAAAGAAAGCATGAGAAAGGGCTGGGCGGGAAGGGCTCGGGGGGGACACTGGAGTTGGACCCTTCCAAACAAGGTGGAGCAGGTGGTTTGGCAGAGGGAAGAGAAATGAAGAGATGCCCAAACCCTGTTTTTGGTCTTGCTGAGACCTTCAGACAGAGTGAGCAGGCTCTGGGCAAAATGGAGGGGCTGCTGAAGAAGAGACCTTGGAACCCTAAAGGTCTTGCAAAGGGCTGAGCTGAAGAGATGCCCCAGGAGCTGCTGCCAGGGAGCCACTTCTGGCTGCAGCCCAAGACCTCTTTGCAGCTCGTTTGTCTCATCGTCTGAGCTATTGATTCCTCCCGAGGAAAGAAAAGGCCCTGGCACAGCCAGTGATGTCACCAGCTGATGGACAGGAAGCTTTGGCCTCCCGGGAGAGGCTCTTTCCCTGGTAGCCAAAATGACCTTTCCCCACTGGACAAGGGGACAGGAGACCTGGCACGGGGCTGGGACAAGGACATGAGCTGGGGGACATCTGACACAGAGACCCCCAACAGCCAAACTCACAACAAGGAGGTTTTCTCACCATGGGAACAGTCAGACATTGGAACCATCTCCCAAGGGAGGCAGTGGAGTTCCCTGCACCAGACAGTTTTAAGACCCAGCTTGCCAGGGTGCTGGGCCAGCTCATTTCAACTGCACCATCACCCAGAAGGACTGGGTGGTCCTTGGGGGTCCTTTCCAACCTGGCATTCTGGGATTCTGTATGAGGAAAATCTTTTTCACTATGAGGCTGTTGGAGCCTGGAGCAGGCTGCCCAGAGAGGTTGTGGAGTCTCCTTCTCTGGAGACTTTCAATCCCCATCTGGATGTGTTCCTGTGTGACCCACCCTGGGTGATCCTCTCTGGCAGGGGGTTGGACTCGATGATCCCTGGAGGTTCCTTCCAACATTCTGAGTGTCACTTGAGTTGTGGGGGGGGGGGGGAGGGTGAGACCTGGCATGATTTTGTCACCTTGGGTCAGTGTCCCAGCAGAGGGCCAGGCAGGCATGGCCATGGCCTCCCCAGGGCTGCTTGGGATGAGGCTCACGCAGCTCCTCTGCATTCCACACTCTCGCCGGCGCGGGGCGAAGAGCTTTGAAGGAGCTGAGCTGCCCTTTCATTATTAATATGATGATGATGTCTGATGCCCTGTGTGCGCAGCCACGGCTCTGCCTCGGGTGGAACCCTGCCAAGAAAAGCTCTTTCTGCTCCTCAGCAAGGGGCTGCTCCTTTCCTGGCAGCCTTCCCCCCGTCCCCAGCCCTAGCACTGTGTCTCAGGCGGTAAATAACGGAGTGGTTCTACCCCACGCAGCTCCTTCGCTGGGCTGGATCCATGGAGCATCAGTCCTCTTGCTGGTGCTGGTCCCATCACCCTGGGCATCACAGAATCACAGAATGGGAGGGGTTGGAAGGGACCTCTGGACATCATCGAGTCCAACCCCCCCTGCCAGAGCAGGGTCACCTAGGGGAGGTCACACAGGAACACATCCAGGTGGGTTTGGAAGATCTCCAGAGATGGAGACTCCACCACCTCTCTGGGCAGACCAAGTGTGGGCTGAACACAACCAGATGGGTGAAGTGCCACCAAGGCTCTGTCTCATGGAGGGTTTCATCCCTGTAGGGGACTCAGAGCCCACAGGAGCCCAGCCCCTGCTTGCTACCACTGCTGCAGCTCTGCTCACTGCCTTGAACCACAAAATAGAAGGCAGTGCCTGAAATGTATTTCAAAACACTGCTTTTAGTGCATGGGGCTGGCCCCATGCTGCTTCAATGGTTTTCTGCCCTCGGGCCAAGCCAGGACCCCTGGGCAGCGTGGGCAGAGATGGCCTAAGGAGGGGAAGTGCTGCCAGGAGCTCCAGCAGCTCCCGGCAGGACCTGCAGCAGCAGCAGCTCCAGGCATCCTCACATCAAACCTCTCCCTCTCTCCGGTTTAGCCCTCGGGCCATAGCCTGAGACATGAATCATCCCTGCTGCCTGCCGATCGATCTGGGCTGGGCTGCTGGCAGAAGCCCCTTCCTCACCCAGCCCAGCTGCTGGCATCACCCAGGGCAGCCTGTGCCCAAACCCTCGGTTGCACCTTGAGCACTCCTCAGTCCCTCCCAGCACAGCCCACGGGGCTGGATCCACGGCTGTGGGACAGTCAGGGGTGGCAGGGATGGAGCTGTGGGGCTTGGCTGGCAGGGGGTGCCCCCTCCCAGATCCCCAGTGCCATAGTGACAGCCAGAGCCCATGAAGGGTGACAGGAGGTGACACAGCTCAGTGTGAGTCAGTGATCATAGACTCACAGAATGGTTTGGGTTGGAAGGGACCCTAAAGATCATCCAATTCCAATCCCATGCCATGGGCAGGGACACCTCAAACAAGAGCCCTCCCAGCCCCTGGCCCACCTGAGTAGGACTCACCCTGAGGATCACTTGGGCTCCCAGAAACACATCCCCCTGCCAGGCAACCACCCTTGGTCCTGCTCACCACAGCTCAGAGAACCACACACCAGCCTGGCCCCTGGGAATGGTGCTGGGACCCTTTGAGCTGGACCCTGCACCCATGCCCAGCATCAGGATGTAACTGGGGGGGGGGGGGGGGGGGAAGAGGGGGGGTGCATCTCAGCTCTGCCTGGCAGCTTTCTGGGTATCCCATCCCACACCAGCCACCAGGATCCAGAAATTCTTTCCAGTGATGGTGGGGATACACTGGAACAGGTTCCCCAGGGAAGTTGTGGATGCCCCCTGCTTGGAGGTGCCCAAAGCCAGGCTGGATGAGGCCCTGAGCAATCTGGGCTGGTGAGAGGTGTCCCTGCCCATGGCAGGTGGGTTGGAACTGGTTGATTTTTGGGGGTCACTTCCAACCCAACCCATTCCAGCGGTTGTCTGGTTACGTTCCCATCCCACAGCAGCCTGCAGGATCCAGCTGTGGGTTATGTCAAGGTATGTTGGACTGCAAATTAAACCTCAGCCCTGCTGCACGGCCCTGGCTCCATCTGCAGCAAATGAGTTGCTGGACTTGGAGAGGGTCCAGCTGTGCAGCCCGGCGTGCCTAACACCCAGGGCTGACAAGGCACTGAATCACTCCTGCCCGTGCTGCCAGGCCACACCAAGCCAAGATACATTTCTTTTTAATGATAAGTTTTTATTGTCTGGAGTTCAGCTGAAAACAGCCTCCCGGGTGCCTGTGGCCTCCTGCTTCCAGAATGGCCACCTTTGGAGGGGGCTGGGTGGGGGGAGGGGAGTGGGAGGGTGGTGCTGAGCCAAACACCCCACTGGTGGAATGAGCTGGATGAGTCTCAGCCATCAAGGGAAGCCCTTGAAAGCCGTCCTGAGGGAAGGAGCTGGGCTGCTGGCCATGAGCATTGCCTGGGAAAGCCACAGGGCATGGCCACAGCCAAGGGCAGGGTGGACAGCTGGCAGGGATACAGCTCACACACACACGGGCACTGCCTGCCTGGAATGGCACTTGTGTCTCTCCCTTCCCCACCCCAAGAGACCCTCAGCACCATGTGCCAGCGCAACACTCACCCAACTCTTCCCAAAATGGGGGAGGTTGGGGGCTGTCCTGGAGACAAGCCTGTGGCCCCCAGCACCCACAATCTGCCAACCCTGTGGCCTGTCTGCCATTGCAGGGTGGCAGGCCCCACATCATAAAAAGCCACACAGAATGGTAGGGGTTGGAAGAGACCTCTGGAGATCATTCAGCCCAATCCCCCTGCCAAAGCAGGGCACCCAGGGCAGGTCACACAGGGACACATCCAGATGGCACTTGGAAGCTGATGGGGGTGGGGGGCAACTGGGAATGAACCCCAAGGACAGAGCCTGGGGGAGGGTTGGGGCAAGCCCCCAGCCCCCTTGTGCCACCTGCCTGGGGGACAGCCTTGCACTGCAGCTGGAGGAGTGTGCAGTAGGGGCTGCAAGAACCCTGAGGAGGTTTCCTGGGGGCTCCTGAGCATGGAGAGAGAAGCCAGCCCTCTCCCCCCCTGCCCCACCTCCCCCCGCCCCAGGCCGGATTAAGGCAGGGCTGAGCTGAGCCATCGCTGCTCTCCTGATGCTCCTCAGAACCTCTCAGCAGCGCTGCTGCCCGCGGGTCAGACAAGCGGCAAATAAAAGATTTAAGGGAGGTGCTGCAAAGGTTCGGGAAAGAAAAACCACATCCAGGAGGGGGGCTAAGGGGAACGGGAGGAGGTGTGGGTGTGGAAAGCAGGCTGGGGAGGGCCAGCATCTCTGCTTTGGGCTGGGAACCCTGGGGTTTGACCAAGAAGCCTCAGTGAGGCTCTCGTGGGCATCGGTGTGACCCCATGTGCTGGGGGGGGGGGGGGAGGGGACCCTGGCCACTGCCTCCCCCCAGCCTCCGTCAGCCTTCCACTGCGTGCTGGGTTTTGCTAAAAGGCTCCTGGCGCTTCGCTGCCCTTGGGCACAAAGGTTTGGGGGGCTGATGCCAATGCCCTCCCCCCATCACTCCCCTCTCTCCCTGCCCATCCTTGCTCGCTGGGTGAGACTAAGGCCCTCCTGCAGTGGGAGGAAGAACTGGAGACTGTAGCTTTGGAAAGAGGGGGTGAGGGTCCTCGGGGGACCCCCCCACACACACTCATCTGTCCTTCTGTAGCACCCCTGGACGCTCTGCCACCAGCCCCTACCTTACCGGATGCCTCTCCTCCAGACGTGCTTGCACATCTGGGCAGCTGCGGAGCCCCAGGACAGGAGGTGCTGTGGACAGGGCTCTGGAATGACTCCGGAGCCGCTGGGGCGTCCAAGGTTGGGGGCTTAGGCCAGTGCTGGGGGCGGGGGGCAGGGACAATCCCGGGGGCATCACCGTGCGACGTCCCCGGAGAGGGGCCGGGGGAGCCCCGGGGGAGGCGGGCGGGGATCGGGCGGAGGGGGAGAACAGCGAGAAGCGTCCCCGGAGCAGGGGGAGCGGGGCGGGCAGGGAGGGAGGATCCACCCCCGTGTCCGTGTCTTCCCTCCCTCCCTCTTCTTCCTCCTCCTCCTCCTTCGCCGCCGCCCGTCCTCCCGCTGGAGCCAGCCGGGCAGTGCGGGCGGGCCGGGGGCTGCGCTGCCGGGGAGGGGGGGTCCGCGAGGAGGAAGAGGAGGAGGGTGGGGGGTGTCTGGGCACTTGGGCTGGAAGTTGGCGGCGAGATGGGGAACGAGCGTTGGAAAACCATGGGAGGAGCATCGCAACTTGAGGACGGGCAGCAGGAGAAATCGCAGGTACAGGGCTGGGGGGTGGGGGGCAGCGGGGAAGGGACCAGCCCGGGGGTCCCATCGAAGCACCCCCCAAGTTCTTCACAGTAAGCGTTTCTCCCAGTGCAGCCCAGAGGGGTGAGCTGCCCCCGCAGTGTGGAGCCCTCCAGGCTGCCTCCTCTCAACCTCCCCTTCTCCCCTAAATTGTCGGGGTGATTTATTTGCAGTCAGTGACCCCAGAGCCCCCAGCCCCTAGCCTGGGCTGCCCCCCAGCCAGGCAGTGGGCGATGCTCCGGGGTGCCACACTCGCCTTACTGATTAAATAAACCTCAGGAAGGGGATGTGGCACCTCAGGTCCTGCTGCAGCCAGAGCCACCCCTCTTGGATGGGCACCCCCGGGGCACCCCTGACCCCCAGGACCCTCTCCAACACACACATCCCACCCCTTGTTTTATGGGGAGCAGTCAGATGTGGAGTGAAGCAGTGGCAAGGTGCGGGGGTCAGGGACATGCCGGAGCCTATTTGCCCACCCTGCCACACGTGTGCCAGTGCCTCCAATCCCCCAGTGCCAGGGAGCAGGTAGGGAGGTGTGAGCATGCCTGGCGGCCAGGGCACGCTGGGTGCTGGGGGAGAAGGGGTGCAGAGTGTGGACAGGTGTCTCTGGCAGGAGCCTGGCAGGGACGCGAGTCTGCCATGGAGCTCGTGAGCCAAGAGCAGTCAAGAGCCGGCAGTGCCCTGGGCAAGGATGGGGTGGGGGGCAGCCGTGAGACAGGCTCGCCCCCAGGTCTGCCACTTCCCTGTCCCCTTTCCATCCGCAGCGATGCAGGGAAGGGACTTCTGCCACACTTCTCTCCTTGCACAGCCTTCTCTCAGCTCTCCTCTCCCCCCGGCTCAGCCCACCCGTGCCAAGCGGCTCCCTCTCCCCCGCTGCCCACCCTAGAGGCACGGAAGGCTCCAAAACCCACCCCCCAGAGAAAGACCTCTCTCTCCTTTCCCCTCCCCAGCAGAGCTGGCTGCCTGGCACACAGCCTCTCCACCCAGGGGGCCGAGTGGTGTCATGCAGCCGAACCCACTCCCCACCCAGCTTTGTGCCCACCACGGATCCAAGGATGAGCTGAGCAGGAGAAATTCATCCCCGTGGGGCTGAACAACGGAGCTGGGGAGGGGGGGAGGGGGCACGCAGGGGGTTGAAAAGGAGGCACGAGTTTGCTGTGCAGCCCATGTAGGGCTCCCAGCTCCCTCAGCTCCAGATGGAGCCCATCCCAGCCCTCCTGCCTGCTTACCCACCGAGCCAGCTGTGGGTGGCCACCAGCCCCCTCCTCTCTGCCCCCAAAGCCATGCTCTGTCCCAAAGCCATGCTGCAGGAGGAGGACAGAGGAGGGCAGGCAATAGGAGTGGGATTCAGCTGATCTGCCTCCCTGCCTGTGGGGAGCAGCAGGATGCAGGGGGTGGCTGGGGTGCAGCCCCTGAGCAGGGCTGGGGGCTGCAGCCCTGTGCAGAGCTGAGCAGCAGCAGAGCTGGACAGGCAGGGAGGGTGGAGAGGAACAGGCAGAGAGCGTGGAGAGGGATGGGGCTGTGCAGGGTGATGCAAAGGAGCTGCTGGAGTAGCTCTGGAGAGGGCAATGGCTTGAGGGGGTGAGGGACTGACTCCTGCTGCCCTGGCCAGGGCTGGTGGACCCCAGCAGTAATGGGGGGGGGAGGGTACCTGGACTAAAGTTTGCCCCAGATGCTGAGCCTGGGTGATGCAAAGCACAGTGTCCACCTGCCTCAGAATCACAACTGGGGTCCTGGTTCAACCCTGGCTGGGGACATGGCTTGGGGGTAGAGCACCCAGAGCTGCCCACGACTGCTGCCCCCCGCCCCGCAGTGCAGAACTTGCCTGATGAGCTGCCAAAGAGCAGGAGCAAAGGGCAACTCCTCCTCGAAGAGCATCTCCCAGGGCACAGCTCAGCCTCTCTTGCCACCACTCTTCATCTGTGCTCCCTGGGTGGGATCAGTCCACCTCCAGCTCTGCTTCAGCTGCCCTGGGGACAAGCCAGCTTCTGTCCTTCCCTCCTTGCAGTGTGCCAGAGCTGCTGTCTCCCATGTCCAGCACAGCCACTCACCTGGGCAGCTGGCTGAGGAGGCTGGGGGACACCTAGGGTGGGGGTGACAGGCACTGGGGTTGCAGAGGTACACAGGTCCCAGAGTGGAGGTGAGCTCATAGGCTGCTCACACAGGGCGACTGGGGCACCAAGGACCCAGACCCCAGGGGGCAAAGTGGCCAAGCTTAGAGATACTGCCTGAGCCAGCACAGGGCATGGAGAGTCCAGGTGAGCTTTGTGTGCCACAGCAGTGCCTTGGTTCCTCCCTCCTGAGCTCCAGCCCCAGCTCCAAAGCAGGATTGCAAGCAAAGCTCTGCTCATCCTGAGCATCTCCCAGCCTCGCAGCTTCTGCTCTCCTTAGGAAGGAGGGGACATGGGGACCTCCAGCCTGATGGATGCCCCCAAAGGGACATCAATAACCAGGGCAGGGGAATGTCCTGCAGCTGCCTGGAAGCCTTGGCAAGAAGATCCAGGAGCCTGAGGACATGCCATGAAGGGCAGAGACCCCTGGAGCCAGGAGGGCCATGACCGTGGTGGGGGCAGGAGCGTGGGCAGAGGTATTTGCATGGCCTTGTGCCAGGAGCTGGGCACACAGCTGCAGGGCTGCTGTGCTGGGAGGGTCTGGGGGGACCCCCACCCCAGTTTGGAGCCTTGCTGGTGCTGCTAGTAGTGTTTCTGTCCTCTCCCCAGTGCAGGTTGCCAGGTAACACAACCTGCCAGCAGCATGCTGTGGGACTCGTAAGGCTGCCACTGCTTGAGATCTTGGCTTGGGATCTCAGGCTGGGATCTTTGCTCAGGATTTGGCAGGTCACAGGCAGGGGTGGTTCAATGCCAAGGGGATCAGCCTCCAGTTCCTGCCCCACTGCTTCCCAGTGTTGAAGGGCTTGAAGGATGGAAAAAGGCTGGATGCAGCTGCTGGGCAGAGCTGCAGGATTTTGGTACCAAAGCCCAGCTGGGATTTGTGTGGCTGCAGGAAACGGAGCAGTGGCCAGGCACAGGCTCTGCTCCTCAAGCCCTTACTGCTCAGATGGGTCCCAGCTTGTCTGTGTGTCCCAGCAGGCATGGCTCAGACTGGGGATGCCAGCATGGGCCAGGAGGGTGCAGAGCTGGGGAGCTGAAGGTGCTGCCACAGTCGGGACAGCTACAGGGATATGGTCCCTGTTCATCCCACAGATCCCAACCCTTGGATGTTGGCCTTTGCCCCTCCTGTCCCTTCTGCACTCACAGGGTGCCAAGGGGCAGGGCTGGGCTGGGTTGAGTCCAGCTTCCAGGTGTCCACATGAAGGTGTCAGCAATGGGCATCTCCCACCTCCATCTGCCACCATCCTGCTGTTCCCAGGTGCTCCCCAAGCCAGAGCTCCACATCTACAGGCAGAGGGCAAACTCCTTAGCCCTCTGCTCACCCAGAGCTCCCCTGCCTGTCTCTGACATCTCCTCTAAATGCACACCCAGGGGCTGAGCCTGGGGCTGCCTCCTTACAGAGGTCCCCTGGGGGTGGCTTCCCATTCAGCCCAGTGCCACCTGCACCTCCAGCCTCCCTCCATGGGCATCTCCTCTGGCTGATGGGGCACAGTGGGCCCCCAGGCCCCGGGCAGCCAGCCCCACCCCCAGCTGGGATCACCTTAATGCAAATGGTTGCAGAAGCAGGAGTGAAGTGAAGGGTGCTTGAAGGAAGGTGTCACTCCAGATAGATGTGCACAGGAGGGGACAGGGCCTGGGAAATCTTTGCAGATGCAGCAATTTTCCCCTCGTTTCTGGGGAAGTAGTCTTTGTCTCCACGAATCTGCAGTTTTCTGGCAGCCCAGCAATTCCTTGTGACAGCCTTGGCCAGGGTCAGGGGAAAATCACAGCCTCTGTCCTGCAGGTGTAATGAGAGGAGAGGTGGCAGGGGGAGGGACCCGGGGGGCTGATGGGGGGGTGGCAGTTCCCTCCCTCCATGCCACAGCATCATCACCTCTCGCTTTGCCAGGAGAAAAGGCTCTTGCTGTGCACAGAACAGCTCCCAGGGGCTCAGCCCATGAATCCCTGCTGCCAGTGGGGCTAGGTAGGGGGGATCAAGACCTTTCCCACATCAGTTGGATCCTCAGGGACAGGTCCGAGGGCTTTGGGGGTGGCTCTGGCAGGGTGCAAGGGAGACTGTGACGTGTGCCCCCCTGCCTCTCCCCCCCCGCAAGCTGGGAGATGTCCCGTGCAGAGCAGACCCCACAATGCCCAGGGTGAAGCAGCCCCAGCACTGACCCCCAGCCCCCCTTTGCTGCTGCCCTCCCTCAGCTCCCTGCCTTCCCCAGGGTCCCCTCTCTGGGCTGTTTTCCCTTTTCCTCCCCATACCTGTGCCCAGGACAGTGGGGAACCCCCCACACAGCCCCCACTGAGTGCCACTGCCTTAAATAAAAGATGCCAGCAGGAGCTGGTGGCTGCCAGGCATTCACCCTCTTTACTATTTCATGCCCTGGCTCCCGGGGGGGTTCAGCCGCTTCCCGCTCCGCTCTCACCCGCAGCCTCCTGGCCCTGGCCCACAGGGCTCCCCGCATTCCCCATGGCTCCTCCTGTTCCACTACGTCCCCACGTCCAACATCTCCTCCCTCCTTGCTAGACCCTCCCAAAGCCCGGGAGGGTTTGTACCCACCTGTGGGAGGAGGGGAAGCGGGACGGGTGGCGACGCCGTCTGTCTGTCTGTCGGCAGAGGATGAGCTGCGGGTACATCCTGTGCACCGTCCTGCTGTCGGTGGCCGTGCTCCTGGCGGTGACGGTCACCGGCGCCATCCTCTTCATGAACCACTACCACACGCCCGTCACCGAGTCCCCCCCGGTCATCAGCACCAACTCCCAGGAAGCCAACGCCCTGGTGACCATCGAGCGAGCCGACAGCTCCCGCATCAACATCTTCATCGACCCCAACTGCCCCGACGCGGCTGGCACCCTGGGGCGGCTGGAGGGGCTGCAGACCTCCCTGCTGCACACCCTCACCGACCACGACGCCGAGGCCAAGGCCACCAAGAGCCAGCAGAAGACTCTGCTGGTCACGGTGGCCGACGAGGTGGCCAAGCTGCTGGCACATGCCCTGCAGCTGCGCAGTGACTGTGACAGCCTCAAGAAGGGGCACAGCGCCATGGGGCAGGAGCTCAGCGCCCTGCAGGGAGAGCAGGGCAGGCTCATCCAGGTGAGCTGGGGATGCTCCATGGTGTTCCCTGGGGACAGAACCCTCCCCCCCTGTCCCCACATCCCTGCGGGTATGGCTGCTTGCAGCCCCTGCCCACTGTGTCCAGCAGAAGGAGTTGAAGTTTAAGGCAGCACAACTCCAGCTCAGCAGCTGCCTGCCCCTCACTGCCAAACCACCCCAGTGCCAGCGAGCTGGGTGTGCAGTGCCCTGGCTCTGGCTCCAGCCAAGCATAGCACAGGACCATCCCAAGGGTGGCTCCTGCAGCAGTCAGCTCCCCACTGATTCACCATTCCCCAAATTCCCCAGCCAGCCAGCTGCCTTGGAAGCTTACTTGGGGCTCCTGCCAGGCACTGTAGCAAGACCCAGGGCACTGCTGGATGCTCAGCTCTGTGCCCACCACTCCTGGTGCTCACCTTCCTCTGGTTGGAGCTGCTGCATCCCTCTGCTTCGCCTCGCTGCCCATCCTGCTGCTCTGCTGCAGCCACCTCGTGTCACTCGCCTGGCTTGGGTCACCTCAGGGGATGGCAGAGAGCTGGTGGCTGTCTCAGGACACAGCTATTCCTGCCACCTCCACAATCCCATCCCCTGCCCAGAGATGCTCCTTATCCCACGGGGTGGTGGCACCAAAGGACCCACATTGGGGCATTTTTTAGCCCTGCTGGCAATAGGCACTACCAGGACCCCAACCCTTGCCCCAATCCCCTGACCTCAAGGCAAAAAAAGCACCAGAGATGCTGTATGGGATCTGCTGGGGTTTTTATACCCCCACCCAGCCCCAGCAGCCCACAAGCTGGCAGAGGACACTGCTGCCCACCCTTTGGGGTGCTGTGGGAGCACACAGAGCATCCTCATGGTGTGGTGGGTCAAGGGGCTGAGGTGTGGAAGGAGCTTACCACATTCAACCACAATACCTTCTCCCTCCACGCCCTTTGCCCTGCCCACAGCTGCTCTCGGAGAGCCAGACCAACATGGCTCGGCTGGTGAGCTCCGTCAGCGACGTCCTGGACACGCTGCAGAAGGACCGTGGTGGTGCCCGGCCCCGGCTCAAGGCTGACCTGCAGAGGGCACCGGCCAGGGGAGCACGGCCCCGGGGCTGCTCCAACGGTGAGAGACGTCCGCAGGGGGGAGGGATGCTCCTGGGGCTGCTCTCTGCTGGGCTCTGCCTAAGAGAAGGGAAAGGAGAAAACCACCCAAGATGGGAGAAAGCAGCCTGGAGAAGGGAGGGGCCTGGGGGAGATGGGGCAGGCAGGATATGGATAACACCCACGAGGGGTGTTTCTGGGTGCAGCCCCAAATGGTCCATAGCAGCCTGCAAAGCCAACTCAGAAGCCACTTCCCAGCTCTGCAGAGCCACCTGTCCCCCACGCAGATGGAGCCCAAAGCAGAGCAAGAAGCCTTCCTTGCCTTCACTTGGGTGCAGTTGGCAGTGCTGCATGGGACTGGGAAGAAAGAGTCTTGTCACAGCTCAACAGCCTCATCCTAACTAAATCTGAGCCAAATTCCTCATCATTTGGTTCAGATGAAGCTGAGTAAGAGGGTCCTGGGGCTGTGAGCCCGCACTGCCTGCTGCAGCCCCTGGGCATCGGCTCCCTGCTGCCAGCCGGGTCCCAGCCTGCCCTTGCTGTCACACGGGGACACGGGCATGGTCTTTGCTGCCTGCTGGGGGGGTTGGGGTCCCCATGGTGGCTGCGTCCCCCCTGGCCAACTCCTGCCTTGAGCACCAGAGGAGAGAGGAGGGAAAGAGCAAAGCAGCAAGGGAGCCGGCAGCAAGGCTGAGAGAGCCTGAAAGAAATGGCAGCCCATTCAATTAGATCGTTCGTTAATTAGCTTCCCTCTCACACCACCCCATCCCAATGCCCCGCTGCAGGCTCCCGGCCCCGGGACTGCTTTGACATCTACACGAGCGGACAGCAGGAGGATGGAATTTACTCCATCTTCCCCACGCACTCCCCCGCCGGCTTCCAGGTCTACTGCGACATGACGACCGACGGCGGGGGCTGGACGGTGAGCTGCAGCCCTGCTGGGGGCCGCCGGGCACTGCCTCCACCCTGTGCCGGGATGCTGGGGGTGGGAGAGGTCACTCTCAGAGCTTGGCTGTGCCATTGGGATGGGGCAGAAGTGCTCGTGGGGATCTGAGTGGGCACAGGGAAGCAAGCAAAGAGGCTTGCTTACGATAGCCCTGCTGGCAGCATTGGCAGAGCTGCCCAGTGCTGCCAGTCTGAGCCCTGAGCCAGGGCCCAGCAGCCCTGAGCTGGGCTTGGGGAGCTTGGCTGGACCTTAGAGGGTGGTTTTAGGTGGGTGGTTGGGTGCCACGGCTGGAATTTGTCCTTCTTAGTGGAGCTGGTGCCCGGTGGAGCTGCAGGTGTGCCATGAGGTGATTTTGTGCTTTGCCCTGGTCCCCAGTCACTGCCCAGCAGTGAGCTGGTGCTGGGGCTCAGGATGGAGCCCAAGCCCAGCGTGTTTTGCCTTGCCTAACACAGGGGTGCCCAGGGGCCCTCTGGTGCCAGGCTGACTCACTGGCTCCCCAGCTGCTCTGTCCAATTCACTTTGCCACAGCAGCTGCAGCAGCTCTGTAATCACAGTAATGTGGGCAGGGGGCACAGGGGGACGTGGTGCTGGCAGCCCCAAGCCTGGAGACCCCCCTTGACCTGGGCTCCACTTCGGTGTGAGCAGCTCCTACCCAGAAGGGCACCACTTGGGGTGTGACAGGCAGTGAGGGGGTTGCAGAGAGGTGGGGGAGGGCTTGCAGGGAGGGGTGGGCAGGGCGAGGACACTGCGTGAGCTGAGCCAGCCAGCACCCCTCCAGCTGGGTGCTCTAGGAACAAATCCCCACGATCTGCTTCCCCTAAGCAGCTTTGAGCAGGAGGGAGCTTAGCCCCCCTGCCCTGAGGGGCTGATGAGCCTTTGGCCTCAGGCTGCCCAGAGCCCATCCCTGGCACCAGCAACCTGTGGTACACAGCTTGGTACCAGCAGCTACCATGGGGAAACTGAGGCACAGCCCAGCCCCGGGTACCCCAGCTGCTGGGGGGGCTCATAGAGGGAAAACAGGGGACCTCATTGGGCTCCCCAGGGTGGGGAGGGTCCTTGCAAGCCCTCTGCAGAACCTCTGCCAGCACTGCCTGAAGAGCAGCCCAAGGTGATTAGCTGGACACTCAGAGGCTTATTTAAAGCTGCTGCTGTCAGGGGGGCTCAGGCAGGGCTGGGGAAGGGGCAAAGCAAATGATTGTACAGCCAGCAGCACCGTGGGGCTGGGCAGTGAGGCTGGCATGGCAATGCCTGTGGCATCACACCCGGGAGCAGCACAGCTCTGCCCTGCCTCAACCTGGGATAGAGGAACCAAACCAGGTGCCAGATCCTGAGGTTCCCAACATGGCAGCATCCAGAGCAGGGCCAGGGATGCTCAACTCAAGCTCCCATTTCTCAGATCTGCTCTGCAGCAGAGGGTCCCAAACATACCTTGGGGTGCAGAGGGTGCCTCATCCATCTCCTGTGGGGCAGGGGATGCCAGGAGAGCCATGGGGCACTGGCTCACTCCAGGTAAGCTGTGGCACAGCTGGGCACTGTGGTGCAGAGCCTGGGAAATGTGCTTCTCCTCTGGAGCCATCACTCCTGACACTTGGCTGATCTGCAGGTGGGTGGAAACCACAGCAGCAGCTGAATCAGTTTTGACTTGGGAGCCTGGGAGCTGCTGAGCTGAGCCTTAGTCTGCATGGAGCTTAGGGACCAGCAGGCAGCAGAGGAAGAGCCACCCCAGTGTCCCATGGGGGAGAAGCCCAGCTGGGCTCACTCCCTGGGTGTTGCTCAGCACCATGTGGTCCCCATGGCAGGATCTGCAGTGTCCCCCTGTGCCCTGGCCACAGGCAGCATCCCTGCTCATTCCCCATTCCCAGGAAGGCTGAGCAAGGCACAGCTCTCACTGGACCAACCTCCTCCTCCCCACACCTGCCACCTCCAGCCCGGGGCAGCCAACCCTACCTCCAGCTCTGTGGGAGCCACTGCAGCCCTGGGGCTGTTTGCTGCCTGGATTGCATCTCCAAAAGCAGGAATCTGGTGGATGGGGCAGGCAGTGCCAGTGCCCATGCAAGGCAGGGTGACATGAAGGGGAAAAAAGTGTGAAGAAAGACCCAGGGAGCCCTCAGTGCACCCCCAATCCATTTTGTCCCCCCTGTGTGATGCCCACCAGCAGTGGGGCCACATTTACAGCGGGTTGGGGCATGGGTCTGGGTTGCTGCCCACCAGTGCCAAAGGGAACATCCATGCCCCATGCTCAGCATCAGCTTTAAGTGCAGTGATGTCCCTGGGCTGACCCCGAGCCTCGTGGCAGCACCAGTCTGCAGCTGTGTAATTGCCCAGCCTGACCCTGACCCCACCTTTGACACTCACCTCCAGTGCTTGATTAAAGTAATAACAGAGTGGCAGAGCCTGGGGGAGGCCTCACAGAGCTGCCTCTTGGTGTGCTGCTGTCCTGGGAAGCCTCTGCAAGCACCCCACACTCCTCCTGGTGCCCCTGAGCCTCCTGGCAAGAGCATCTTGTCCCCACAAGTGACGGTGTCACCATGGCTGCGGCCACTCCGGCGTCGCTCCGTGTGCAGCAGGCATGGCAGAGCTGAGGGATGCAGGAGAAGAGGCTGTGCAGGCAGGATGAGGACTGTGGTGATGTTAAGTGACAGCTTCCAGCTTCTTGGGCACCTGCTGTGCCAGGGATGCTCTCGGGCATGGCTCTGCCCAGCCCACTCAGTGCCCACCAGAGGGGTCCCGCTGTGGGCTGGGGGGGTGAGCAGGCACCGATGCCTTTACAGCTGGGCTGGGTGAGCTGATGGCAGTGGAGGAGAGGAACCTGGGGAAATGTTTGCTGTCTCTCAGGGGTGATTTGTGTGCCAGCAGAGACAGAGATGTGACACTTGTGCTGGGGGGGCAGGCAGGAGGAGCTGTGTCCCCAGCCGGGCAGTGCTGCCAGCCGTGGTGTCTGCAGCTCTCACACAGGGTTGGCACTTCCATGCTTCAGCTTTGTCTTCTCCATGGCTGAACCCAAAGATGTTGTCCTCACTTGTGATGGGCACGCAGAGGAAAGCTGTGGGGCCAGGGGCTGTGCCATGGCAGCCAAAAACCTGAGCAGGGGCAGAAAAGAGAAGGTTGAGCACCTCCCAGGCTGGGGTGGTTGTGAGGTTTGGAGCCCACTGGGGGCTTGGTGGGGGCTGCTATCAGGGGGCTGCAGGGAGAAGGAGCAGAGCTCTCCCTCACCACTGGCACTATGACAGGCACAGGCTGGCACTCTTGCTTTCCTCTGGTTTTAACCCATTTTTCTGCTGCCTTCAGCCAGAGTCTGTCCCTGCCCCGTGAGCTCAGCACGACCCAGGCAGGCAGAGAGCAGGGGAGATAAATATTTCAGCCTTGCCTTTAAAGAAGGGAAGAAAATCCTTTTTGCTTAAGAGGGGGTGATGCATATTTGATGAGGAGGAAAAGAGCAGTGAGGCAAGGCTGGGAGCATGGCAGCGAGACTGCAGGTCACCAGTGCCTGCAGCATCCCGGGGCATGCAGCATCCCAGTATGGGGCTGAGGAGGAAGCTGCCATACACCCACCTGTACACAAAGTGAAGCATGCCAAGGGACCATGCCTAGGAGATGAGGAGAAGGGAGCAGGAGACCCAGGAGGACACAGAACCTCCAGCACCCACCAGCTGTTCACAGATGGGTTTGAGGCACTTGGTGCTGAGCCCGGTGGGCACTGGAGCACTGAGGGTTCCTGTGGTGCCCTGGATGATTGCTGAGCCATGGAGATGTGTCCCACACGCTCCCCTGGGCACCACTCAGCAATTGGCCTATTTACCACCACGGGTCAAAGCCGATTAAGAGGGACCGTGGGTGCCCCTTCCACCGCCTTCCCCACACGGCAGCGCCGCAGCCGACACTGCCCAGGGAAAATCAGCTTCAGGCATCCATCCAGCCTCACCACCCCCCTCTCCCAGCAGGGCCAAAGAAAGCCCCTTGAAATGGGCTTAACAGCAGCTTCTCAAGTGCTCAATGCAGGGATAAAAAGCAAGGCTCTAATTCTAGAAGGTAAGTACAGCAGGATCAGAGCTCCGGAGCCTACGCTGGGCATCCCCGTCCCCAGAAGTGCCCTGCTAGGGAAGGGCAAACTGGTGTGGAGCTCAGGAGCTGGGTCTCCTCTGTGAGCAGGAATGAAACCCTGCACAGGCAGGAGCAGCTGGAGGGAGGCTGCAAAGGAACAGCCTCATGGTGGAGCAAAGCATGGAGCTTCCTAACTGGTATGGGGACTTGGTGGGACTGCCTGAGCTTGGGATGCTGGAGTTGGGGTGATCAGGCTTGGTGGCACAGCCCAGCCCCAAAGACAGAGTGCTCAAGCCCCTTGCTGCTCCTAAATCACCCAGCACTCCATTGTCCACCCTGGCACCTGGTGGCAAAGGGGCAGCCTGGCCCAGCCAGGTTTAATGCCATTAAAGCAGGGCTGGAGGCTTCATTAAGTTCAAATGGTGGGAGGTGGAGCAGCATTTTCTGGATCATTGTCAATAAATCAACCCCCAGACTGCAGGTAAAACAGGGATGAAACACACAGAGCACAACAAGGCACTGAGCAGGTGGGAAAGGAAAAGAGAAAGGCTCTAAGGAGGACAAAAGCCACACTGAGCCCTGGGGATCCTGCTGGGATCTGGGGGCTCTGCTGGAGCTGAGGGGGTCAGTTCCTCACAGGTAATTTCTTTGGGACACTAAAGAGGCATCAGAGGGATGATGCTGGCTGCTGGCGTGGCTGTCCAGGGGGGAGCCAGGAGAGGGAAATCAGCTCTGTGATGCACAGCACTGAGCACCCTGGGGACTGCAGGATGGCTTGGACTGACCTGGGCAGAACGTGCTGTGGGTCACACCTCAAGTCCTGTCACATACCCTTCCTTTCCTTCTCCCTCTCTCCTTCCCTTTTTGCCTTCCTTTCTCCCTTCCTCCATCACTGGGGATCTGGGGGGCTGCTCGGGGTGCTCAAGTTGGGAGCAGCCTCCCAGCTGAGCCCCTCCCCATGTCCCCCCAGGTGTTCCAGCGGCGGGAGGACGGCACCGTGAACTTTTTCCGTGGCTGGGAAGCTTACCGGGATGGCTTCGGGAAGCTGACTGGAGAGCACTGGTTAGGTGCGTGGGGCTGGCAGTGCTGCGGGGTGCCAAAGCCTGGGGACCCCCCAGGGCGATCTGGGGTTTCCTATCAAAGGAAGGAACACCGAGACCCCCTTGGCCAGCGTCAGGTCCTAGGAGTGGTGGCCTGGGAGGGCAGGGAGGGGACCGAGCGGCTGCAGAAGCACAGGGAAGTGATGAGGCTGATTGCCTGCAGGCGCAGCAATAGCAGAGTGAGGGCAGGAAGGTGGCAACCTCTCCCTGTCCCACCCTAAACCCCCCCCCGAGCCGCCCCACGCCCATCCCCGCACTCCGCCCCTCTCCCCACCGCAGGGCTGAAGAGGATCCACCTGCTGACGGTGCAGGGCAGCTACGAGCTGCGAATCGACCTGGAGGACTTTGACAACGGCACCGCCTTCGCTCACTACGGCAGCTTCGGCGTGGGGCTCTTCTCCGTAGACCCCGAGGAGGATGGGTACCCCATCTCCATCGCCGACTACTCGGGCACAGCAGGTAGGCTGGCAGCGAGGGCAGGTGCAGACTGGAGATCAGGAAGAAATTCTTGCCAGTGAGGGTGGGGAGACACTGGAACAGGTTGCCCAGGGAGGCTGTGGCTGCCTCCTCCCTGGAGGTGTTCAAGGCCAGGCTGGATGAGGCCCTGAGCAACCTGGGCTGGTGGGAGGTGTCCCTGCCCACGGCAGGGGGTTGGAACTGGATGATCTTTAAGGTCCCTTCCAACCCAACCCAACCCATTCTGTGAATCTATGAATCTATGCAGATGGTCCCATGGGGAGCCCACGGCCACCAAACCCCCTCCCTGGAGTGCCAGTGGTCTCTCCCAGCACTGCTGGTGGTGCAGGGATGCAACCCTGGGGAGCTGGAGGCAGGAGAGAGGCTGTGGTTGGGTGTTTGCAGGGTGGGTGACCTCAAGTGCCCTGTGTACCACCTGAGGAGCCCCACTGGGGTGCCCAGGGGAGTGGGAGACAGCCTGAGGGCAGGGTGAGGGGCAGGGAGGGCTCAGCAGGGCACTTTCCCTCGGGGCAGGGAGGGCTCAGCAGGGCACTTTCCCTCCGGGCAGGGGACTCCTTCCTGAAGCACAATGGGATGAAGTTCACCACCAAGGACCTGGACAACGACCACTCAGAGAACAACTGCGCAGCTTTCTACCACGGGGCCTGGTGGTATCGCAACTGCCACACCTCCAACCTCAACGGGCAGTACCTCAAGGGCCACCACAGCTCCTACGCCGATGGCATCGAGTGGTCCTCCTGGACCGGCTGGCAGTACTCCCTCAAGTTCACCGAGATGAAGATCCGGCCTGCCCGGGAGGAGAATTAGCTGGCTGGCATCCGCCCCCTGCCCCCTGCCCAGCCCCCTGCCCTTCCCCACTGCTCCACAGCCCTGTCCCCTCAGGTCCCATCTTCTTCATCCTTCCCAAGGGCTGGCCCATCTTGGAGGGGCCCCCCAGAGCACCTGCGCCTGATGAGGGTGATTTAGCTCACAGTCACCCATGGACATCACCAGACCTTTGCTTCCTGCTGCCATGGCTCCTGGGCACCCAGGGACATCACCAGACCTTTGCTTCCTGCTGCCATGGCTCCTGGGCACCCAGAGACATCACCAGACCTTTGCTTCCTGCTGCCATGGCTCCTGGGCACCCATGGACATCACCAGACCTTCACTTCCTACTGCCATGGCTCCTCTGCAGCCACAATGAGACTCCTGTCCAGAGTGTGCCCCACAGCTGGTGCTGCAGCAGGGATTTGGGGAGCAGTGCCCAGCAGGGGCCAGCAAGGAAGAGAAGAGGCTGCCTGGAGGGAGGAAGAAAGGGCTGCAGCAGCCTGGGCACCTCCAACTCCTCTTCAGACACAGACACCCAGCAGTGACCTCACCCAGCTGGCAAAGGACTGGGAGACCCTCACTGTGGGGAGCCCCACAGAGCCCCCAGGACTGGGCTGAGGCTGCTGCTCCACAGCTCCAGCTCAGTCCATGGTGCTACTGGGGACAGGGAGGGCTTGGCTGGGTTGCAGTATGTGCCAGTGACTCCTCTGCACATTGCTCCCCTCGAGCCCTGCAAGGGCAGCACAGGTGGGAAGGGACAGCTGCGAACTCCTCTGTCCCCCTTGTCCCTGTCGGGGCTCCTGGAGCCTCCCAGCAGGTTGGGACAACCTAAAGCAAGCCAGAGTGGTGCTGCAAGGACACACCCCCAGAACCCAGCATGGCATGGAGCTGGTCTGGCAATGCTGGGGAAACGGAGCAGAGCAAGGAGAAGGAGGAAGAGGTGAGGAAGGCTCACTTCCCAGCACAGCTCTGCCTGCATTCCACAGCTCCTCCCTCCCAACCAGACCCTCTGAAATTCACTATGGACTTTCGCCACCCAAAAGCTGTGACCTGTCCTGCAACTCTTGGCATTGGGCATCTCACCTGTGTGACCCCACGAGCCCCCTCAGCTCGCCCCCAGCCTGGGCACCTACCTTTGTTCCCAGCCAGGGTGAGCCAGACTCTGGCTTGGCACCTGCAGACTCCAAGCTTTTCATTTCTTCAAATCTCATTAAGGCTTTGCAAAAAGCAGCCCTGAGTGGGGCTTAGCATCTGCAGGGCCCTGATAACCAAGCAGCAGGAGATGCCTCGTGCCACCCAGCCAAGGAGGAGCTGCCGTGGGCTGTCTGCAAGGACTCAGCTGGGGGACTTTGTCCAAACCCCTTCCCCCCAAGACCCAAGCCTGAGAGGGCTGTGTGGGAACAGGATGGGGGCCAGCCAGGATCCTGCCCACTCTGTGTGTTTTACATCTGTGCTACAGCAGCCAGGGGGAGCAGAGCCCCACACTGGACCCTGGTCCCAGGGAACACCATGGCACAGACAGACAGACTGCCCGAGGAGGGGAGGAGAGCTCCCACCAGCCCCATTTCCAGGGGGGATCAAAGGCTCAGCATCCTGCCTGGGGCTGGTTTCTACTTCCTTGCCTCCTTCTCTGGCTTTTGATCCTTCTCCACCTCAGATCCTGTGCTGGACACACTCTTGTCCTTCTGTCCTGCCAGGGAAACAGAGACAAATGACACACTGAGGGTCACTCAGCATCCCCCTCTGCCAGGAGCATTCCTGGGAGCCCAGGCTGTCTCTAAGGCTGGCATCCTGGGGAGCTCAGTGATGCCATTTCCCAAGCCAGCACAAGAGCAGCAGCCCCCCAGCAGCTCCCGTGAGGCTCCCCACACCCTGCTGGCCCCCTCCAGAAAGGGTCCCTCACGGGCAGGGAGTACAGAGCCCTTCCTGTTCCTCATTAACTGATTGCAGTGATTAGCTGTAGCTGGGGGTCTTGTGCTTGCCTGCAGGACAAGGCGGCAGACGGAGCCACATGCCCTGGGCAGAAAGTTCCCTGTGCCCCCAGGACCCCTCTGTCGGTGTCTTTCCGTGCTGGGGAGGGGGCATTGTACATGCAGCCCCTTGTGCCAGTGTCCCTGGCACCCAGCAGTCCCTAATGACTTTGTTCTGGCTCACAGGAGGGGATTTAAGCCCCGCCGAGACGCGGCACCGCCCGGGGCAATTCTCGAGCGGGCACGCAGCGCCCCGCAGCAGGATCAACGCATCCCTGGTGACACCGACACGGAGAGGGGTGGGCAGGGGCAATGGGGGCGGTCCAGGAGCTGGCCACCTACCTTGCTGGGCTGGCTGGTGGCGAGTGGCAGTGCCGTGCAGTCTCGGTGCTGTGTGCGTGAGGTCCGGCGCCCTCCCTGTGGACTTTGGAAACTCCTCAATAAAAGGAACTCATCGATTGCTGCCGGCTGGGAGGCTGTGCCCAGGGGCTGGTGGCTGTGTCCAGGGGCTGGGGGAAGGACCTGCCACAGTGACACAGCCAAGGGAACATGGGTGACAGCTCCTTCACGTGCCAGGCTCACGGCGTCCCTGGGAACCAGCCCACTGTGGGCTTGGGCTGCCCAAACCATGCTGCAAATATGCCAGTGAGGTCTGGGGAAATCCTGGCAGGGTGAGGATGGGGCAGCAGAAGCTTCCCAGAGGCTGAAGCCCAAACCCTGGCAGCACCAGACCTCAAACAGAGGGTGGTGACAGCTCCTAGTGCCAAGGGGACCTGCTCCCTTCAGAGCAGGAGTGAAGCCCCTGGCCCCTTCCTGCAGAGCAGAAGGCTGCTGCCCACCCCACACCCTGCTCTGCTCCAGCCTGGGACAGACCCAGGAGGGGACTGCTGAGTGCCAGGCGTTGGGGGCCCTGCTCAGGACTGGTGCAGTGGCCAAGGACGAGGGAAGCACTCAGGCTTGTGCACGGGGGGCTGGTTCCTGAGCAGGTTTGGGGGTGCAGGGGTCTGCACCTCCCCTCCCCCCCACACACACACACTGTCACACACTCCTGCAATCCCCAACACACAAACATGCAGCCACCAAGCTGGTGGGGGACATTTGTGCCCCGGGGTGAGACCCTCCCTCCTACCAGCATCCCCACCAGCTGCTGCTTACTCGAGGCCAGCTCCAGCCTCTCTCCCAACGCGGAGCCACACGAAGGAGGTGCCTTAATTAGCGGCGATGCCGAGCTCCCATTGTGGCAGCTTGGCCAGCCCCCAGCCCCTCTCCAGCCCCCTCCCAGCCTCTGCTCCAGCAGCCACAGCCCTGCGAGCCCAGGGGTGACAGCAATTGGTGCTGGTGGCTATTTAAGGGCGGGCGAAGGGGACTGGCCAGCTCAGCCTGGGCACAGGGCAGCACGGAGCAGGGCCAGGGCAGGCGGCACCAGGGCATTGCCCAAGGCACAGAGGTGAGTGGCTGGCAGCTTTCTGTCTTTCTTGTCCATCTGTCTGTCTGTCTCTGTGTGCCAGCTTTGCACCTATTGGCACCCCAGCCCCAACCATGGGATTTGGCAGCACCAGTTGCTGGTTCTGGGAAGGTTCTCCCTGCTCTGGGTGCATCCCAGTGATTTGGCTGCACGATGGGCAGCTGCGAGCTAAAGGGGAGAGAGCAGCACAGTGGCAAGGTGTGAAGAGGCAGGGAGGACCCCCAAAGGGAAGCCCACAGGCAGGGGAGGGCAGGTGGGGACCTGGACATAGCTGGGTGCAGCATAGGAGCAAGAAGCACCCACAGCAACCCCCCAGGCTGCAAGCAGTGGGCAGACAGCCTGCCCCCTAGCACCTGCAGAGACTTTTAAGGCAACACCTCCAAAGCAAGACAACAATGATAAAAAAATACAAATCCATTTCCCCTTCCTAAGCCTCAAGGTCACCCCAGGTGCCTGCAGCATTGCTGCCCACAGCCCAGGACCCTGCTCCCCTCCTGCTCTGCTCAGCAGACCCTGCTGCCAGCAGGGCTCCTCCGAACCCTATAAAGCAGAGGAGTGCGGAGGACCTTCCTCAGCAGCCAGGCAGGAGCTGCACAGGGCAAGACGAGGCTGGCTCGGGTGGATGCTCTTTAGTCCTCCCTGCAGTGCCTCTGAGAGGAGTCCATCAGCCAGCCCCAGCCAAGCAGAGCCCAGCTCCTGGCTGGCAACCAGGGGAGAAGCTGCAGGGCTATGATTTGTGAGCATGGAGTTGCTGAAGATGAAGGGCAGCAGGTCTGAAGGAGGCAGAGTGAGCACAGACACCCCCCCCCACCAAGCACCCCTTCTGCAGCTGGGTGCTGCTGTGGAAGCTGCTGGAGAGGTGGTGGGCACTGAGGGGAAAGTTTCTGTCAGGGTGCAGGGGTAGCAGGGCTGGTCTGTGGGTGATGCAGCAGGGCTGGGGAATGGGTGCTGGCCAAGGGCAGTACTCGCTGCTGCTCCAGCTGCTGCCCAAGGATGCTCCATGGCTTACCAATGTGTCTTTCCCTTCCTGTGCTTCCCCCAGATGCGAGCACCTTACTCACTGTCTTGCCTCTTGCTCCTGAGCCTGGGCACCTGCTTCCCTCTTGGCAAGCGGCAGGAGCTGGCATCCCCTGAGCACGGGAGCTCGCTGAAGCCCAGCTGGCATCGCCTGGCAGCTGAGGACTGGGGCGGCTGGAGGGCAGCAGCAGAGCGCAGGCCAAGCGAGGAGCTGAGCTCAGTGCTGGGCATCGCCCGGGAGCTGCGGGGCCTGGGCAAGGAGGGGACCAGGAGGCAGCTGGGCAGGCAGGGGGGCCCCGAGCTGCTGCCCACGGCGGGGGAGAAGCGCAGCGGAGCCCTGGGCAACCTGGCTGAGGAGCTCAATGGCTACAACAGGAGGAGAGGAGGCTTCACCTTCCGCTTCGGGAGATGAGGGTCTGGGCTGGACGCCCCTGCCCTGCAGCTCACCTCCTTCCCTTCCACCTCACCTCGGACAGAAGGGCGCTGGGGGGGTTGCTGCTGGGCTTGCCCCAGGGAGGGAGGTCACCACGTCTGCTCCACTTGCAGCCCTGCTCCAGGTCTCCTGTCTCCATTCCAGGCTGGTGCCTTCCAAGGGTGCCACCATGTCCCTTCCCTGGTCACACACAGCCTTTGCTGGGGCAGAGGGAAAGGGCCCTGCTGTGCTTGGTGTCCAGCAGGATCCTGCACCAGGATGGGCAGAGGCAGGCATTGAGGCTGGAGAGAGATGGGCTGGAAGGTCACAGCAGGATGGTCCTGGTGGTGACAGGCCCCTAGGGCCTGTCTGTAGCTGCCAGCCAGGGCAGGGCTGCCAGGGAGGTGCAGGTCCCTCAGAGCTCTCCACAGAGCTGCTGCTCTGCTGCCTATTAAGAAGTCCCTCCGGCAGCAAATTCTGCTTAGTGTCAAGATGCCACTTGCAAGAGCCAGCTCCTGCCTGCAAACCAGGCCAGAGCAGCAGGGCTGGAGAAAATCTTGTGCTTAGCAATCTCTGAGGGGGGCACAGGAACCTGCCCTGGCTCCACCAGTCCTGCTGCAGACCTACCAGCCAGCTCACACCCCGACCCTGAGGCCCATCCTCAGGTGCCGGCAGAGCTCTCACCAGCACCAGATGATTGACCAACCTCCAGTGTCCTTTGTCACACCAGCCCAGCTGCTGCCTGAAGGCCTGGCCCTTCCCAGCACCCTCCTGACCTCATCACCACCTCTACCCAGCTGGAGCTGCTGGAGAAACCTGGGTGCAGAGGGGCTGGGACAGGGACCCCTGCACCTACCCAAGGCCACCACTGCCATGCTTGGTATCTTCCTGCTCTCCAGGCCCCTCTTCTGCCACTGTTGCAGCTCGGGGCATCCAAACCCATGGCTGTGAAAGACAAGCCCCACTCTTCAGCCTCTGCCTTCTCCTCCTCCTCTTGGCTTGCTTTGCGCCTGCCACTGCAGGCAGAGCCATCAGTAATCAGAGGTCCAACTACCTGGCTTCTAGGCACCAAGGGCGAGTTAGACACCTAACAACTGCTAATATTTCACTGCATGCACAAAAAATGAAGCAGAGCAATGATTTGCAAGCTCAAAATTGCACTCTGAGAATCAAAGACCGTGGCAGGACTTGGCTGGGGGTGAGGAGGAAAAAGTCCAGCTCCAGGAGCTGCATCGTAAAATCCATCAGGCAGGCAGAGCACTTCACGCTGCACTGCCAGGCTGGGGGGAGCTGGGCACACAGCAGGAGCCGTGGGAGAAGGGAGGAGAGCTGCAGCCTGCAGGAAAGGACCAGCTGTGGGGCAACAGGTACAGGGAGGAGTGATGGAGGCTTCAAGGAGCTCTGTGTGGGTCACAGCCCCATGGCTGCAGAGTGGGAGAGGCTCTGCTGATGGCAGGACTCGGCCCTGGGGTGAGGGCAGGGAGAGGAAGAGCATTTTCTTTCCCTTGCATCTCACCCCACAGGGCCCACAGCAGCAACCAACAAACCTGGTGGCACTAAGGGTGGCTAAGCTCATGCAACCCCTACCCCAGCACCCCCAAACCCCTCTCCCTATCCCTCTCCAGTCCCACCCCAAAGGGCAGTGGCTGGGGGGACGCAGGCGCAGCGCTGGTGTCACGCAGCGAGATGGAAGCTTTATCAATATTTCTATGGCAACCTCTCTTTATTCCCGCCCCCCCTCTTTCTTTGGAGTGTTCAGCCTATCAATAAATAAGCCCTGATGAATTTTACCCTGCGCTGGAGTCGGGGGGAGGAAGGGAGGGGAAAGAGTTTGGGAGCAGGGCTGGTAAATCCCTGGCAATGCCCTGATGGATTGCTGCAGGGACAAGTGGCACCGAGTGCTGTGGGCAGGGAAAGGAAACCTGCTGGGGGACACCCAGGCTGCTGCTCTCAGGGTCAGAGCAGCAGGGTAAAGCCTCACATCTAAGGAGGCTTTGATTGCAGCTCAATAATCCTTATCTGAAAGGAGAAGCCAGCACCCCCCCCAGTGCTCACCTGGCAGGGGGCACACAGCTGGGTTCCCTGATGGGCAGCTAGGTGCCACAGGGAGGATGCCACCCCCCTCCTTGTCTGCAAGGAGGAAAAGAGGTCCTGGGAGCCTGTAGTGGGGCTGACAGGGGGCTGCAGCATCCCTCAGCTGATGCACTTGCAGACAGGCTGCTGGGAGCTGCTCCCTGGAGACTGAGGCCAGGGGGTAGATAAAAGTGAATGAAAAATAACTGCCTGGAGTCTGGGGGTGTTGTCTGGGAGGAAAGAGGGGGGAAGACACCAGGAGTGACCCCCAGGAGGCTGGCAAGCCAATCCCTGCATGCTGGGCATGGTGCTTCCTATCCATCTCCCATGGGAGCTTGCAGCCCCTCCCAGTTCCACTTGTGGGGCAGGTCCCAAGGGACTCCCAGCACCTTTGGGAGTCAGAGAGGTCACAGCTGGATCTACTGTGGATGGCCATGAAGGCAGCAGAGCGGAGTGTGGACAAGGCAGGACAACCTGCCTGGAGCACAGGCACCACCACCTGCCACACAACCCAGCTCACCAAGGGGCACATCAAACTGGCACTGGATTCATCTACACCACTGGGACCAGCCAGCACAGAGTGCTGCAGACCCTTGCTGCCAACATCACCACTACAGCCACATCCCCATCAGACATTGTCCCACACCAGCCCATCCACACCAGCCAGGCTCCCACACCAGCCCACCCCCACCAGCCCAGCTCCCACCCCAGCGAGTGCCAGGTGCTGACCACATTTTACATCTCATGAGAAGCAGCTTCTCA
This sequence comes from Indicator indicator, assembly GCF_027791375.1. Classification (NCBI taxonomy): domain Eukaryota; kingdom Metazoa; phylum Chordata; class Aves; order Piciformes; family Indicatoridae; genus Indicator; species Indicator indicator. The sequence continues at coordinate 12,546,214 of NC_072037.1, forward strand.
GCCAAAGGCAGGAGGACAGGGACAGCAAAGTCAGGAGAGGGAAGATGGTAATTGCAGAGGCACAGGAGCCACAACAAAAACCCAAACACAGCGATTTTTCCCCCAAAGCACTCTCACCTGCAAGCTCAATAGCCTTGAAAATTGTTGCAATCAAACTGTTAAATGCATCGATCTGTTAAATCAACTCCCACTGCACTCAGCTAAATTTAGCCTTCAAGCCCCTCTCCCAGCTCTGCAGATCCTGGGACTTGCCCCAGCCAGGGCAGCTGAGCTCTGCCATTCCACCCCACCATGGGTCTGACCCTAGGCAAGCAGAGGTGGAGGTGACCAGGAGTGGTTGGGGCAGGGGCAGCCTCTCCAGCCACAGGCTTTGTGTGGTGGTGCCCTGGGATGGAGCAAGGGACAGGTGCAAGCTGGAACCCAGGAGGTTCCACCTCAACAGGAGGAGTAACTTCTTTGGTGTGAGGCTGCTGGAGGCCTGGAGCAGGCTGTCCAGAGAGGTTGTGGAGTCTCCTTCTCTGGAGACTTTCAGTGAGCAGGTCCCCATGCCAGGACTGGAGATCTCACCAGGGACTTAGGCATTGGAATTCCTGGGTCACGGCCCTAAAACATCCCCAGGCAGCTGCAGGGCCTGGGGCACTCCACCACTGTCACCTGCCCTGCCTCCCTCCTCTTCCCTCTTTGCTCTTTAGCTTCATCTTCACAAATCAAGGTAGAGCCTCACTTCAGAGCCTGCTGAGTGCCTGCATAGGTCCCTCCCTCCCCATTTGCTGAGAAGGCTGAAGACAGACTGCAAAGAGAAAAACCAGGATGGACAACCAGGAATGGGGGAGGAAGCAGCCAGGGGAATTGGGGAGGAAGCAGTCTGAGTAGAGAAGCTCATGGGTCACTTCCCAGGGGAGGGAACAGCAGCAGCTGAGTTTGAACACAGTGAGAATGGAAAAGACCTTGAAGATCATGGAGTGCACCTGGCTCTGACAGGGGTAAAGTCAAATCTGACCTTATTGCCTCAAGTTGCAGCAGAGGAGGTTTAAATTGGACATTAGAAGGAACTTTTTCACCCAAAGGATTCTCAAAGACTAGAAGAGGGTCCCCAGAGAGGTGCACCCCCAGACTCCCCATCCCTGGAGGGGTTTCCAAGAGGCAGAGATTTGGTGCTGAGGGCCATGGTTCAGCCCCAGCCTTGGCAGAGTTAGATCATGGTTGGACTGGAGGAGCTTAAAGGACTTTCCCAACCCAAACCATTCTGTGATTTTATGACAAACCTTCCCCTCTGAGCATGGCTCCAGAGCTGGGGCAGTGACACTGCAGGGAGCTGTGCCCCCACACCCCAATGTGCCACCTCCAGTGTGCTGGCACTAACCCAGCACAAGAAGCAGTGAAAACCTTGTGCTTGAAGGGTCATCTTCCATCTGGGTGTAGACAGCAGCAGAGGCTCTGCTTCAGAAGAGGTGATGACAGAGCCTTCATTCTGTGCATCTTCTTCCTCTCTCTTCCAAAGCCAGACCAGAAGGCTGTGGAGAGGTTGCTGCTGCCTGCCTCTGACCAAGGACACCCAGCCAGGGAAAGCCTTTTTTATGCCCAGAGAGTCTAAGGGGAGGTGTGACAGGGATGGAAGAAGCTTTGCTAGAGACAGAGAGGTTTTTCCTCACCATTGATTTATTTTTAAATATACTACAGAAGACAGACTGGAATAAAAAAATAAACAAAAAAAAACCCCAAAATAAAAAAAAAAAAAAGAAAAAGGAGAGAGAGAGGAGGAAGAATCCAAAGCCATGCACAGAACTAATCTGTACTGGAGCAAATGGAATGGGAGAAACAACCCCCTGAAGGATCAGAGAGCTGAAGGACAGAGCTATTTACACCCTGTAAAAAAGACAAGGCTACAAAAGTGTAATACCAAGATACAAAGGGATAATATAGTGGCACAAAAATGGTATCAGATAAAAACAGTACCTCCAGGAAAGAGACAGTCCAAGGGCCTTGGGGGCTTTCCTTTCTCCTTAGGTTTTCTCAAGGCAGCCTGTGGCAGTTGTGGGTTTCCTTTTCCTCTCTGTCAGGTGCTGGTTGGGAGGGCAGGGGTGGGGGGAGCACAGGAGGGAGCTACAAGAGATCATTACACAACCCAGGCCCCAGGGGAACAGGGTGAAATACAATGGAAGGCAGTTAGTGTTTGGAGATACAGGAGAGGGGGCACAGGGGAAGGGGAGGTGGGAAATGCCTTTTTCTCCTGTTTGGAACTGTTAAGAGGAGTTAAATTGCACTGTTAATAGCCCTAAGCCTTCTGCTTTCACTATTGTCACAAGTCACAGTTAGTTCCCAGTCCTGCTGCATTAGTTGGGAAGGTCCCAGGGCCTTGGAAAGGAAGCCCTGAGTCCTGCTGTCAGCTTTTTTCTGGTGTTTTTCCTTGGGAGGCTGCACCCAGGAGAAGCCTCTGCAGACTCCACAGCCCCTTGCTGGATGCTCTGATAGTGCTGGTTCCAGCCCCCAAAACTGCCAACCTGAGCTGCTCATGGGGAGGCAACACTGGCACAGCAGGGGAGGCAGCACTGGCACAGCAGGGGAGGCACTGGGGCACCTCCCAGCTCAGGTGGTCTCATGAGGAGGGCAGAAGCCAGGTCCCAGCTCCCTCCAGAGCACACAGAGCTGGAGGAACAGCAGTGGGCACCCATCTGAGCTCATCTGGAGCAGCTGCTGCAGGCACAGTGCTATCTCTGGACCCATCTTAAGCTATCCCCCTGCCTGCAACCCTCCTGGCTCTCAGGGAGTGATGCCTTGCTCAGCACCAGCCTCCTGCTCCCCAGCCTCTGCACCCCCCCAGCCCAGCCTAATTACTGTTGGGTATCCTGGGAGGGAAACAGCAGTGTGCTCCTTCAGACCTCCTCCAGTTGCTACCAAGGGAGGTCCCCAAACAGGCTCCTCCACCACTACATCTGCAGTGTTTTGAACCCAAAGGGATTCCTTTGGGCTCAACAAGATGAAGAAATTCCTGGAAAATGACAGAGCTGAGGGACAGCAGGTGGAGAACCTGGGCAAGCATCACTTGCAGCACAAAACTGAACAATTTCCCCCTCCTAAGCACCAAATCTGTGGCTTTGCTGTCAGCTAAGTGCCAGCCTCGGGGCAGGGAGCTGTGCTGCAGCTCTCCCAAGGCAGGTGGGGTTGGGGTATTGCTACTCAACACTCATCCTCATGTAGAGTGGGGCAGAGGGACTGAGGGAGGGAGTGACAATGCAGCAGAGTCTTCCCGAGGAGGATGGCATCTCAGTGTCCATCGCTCCGGCTTTAGTCCTAAGGCTCTGTCCAGAACCACACAACATTAACTCGAAAGGCATGAGGGTGACATCAGCATTCAGACTTGGTAGTCCACAAGGCAAAGAACTCCACAGATTAAGATGATTACAGGGGATATGAAACACAGGGAGGCTGAGCCAAGAGGGTGGGAGTGCATCTTGAAGCCAGCCCTCGCCTCTGGGAGCTGGGGTAGCCGTTTGCAGTCCGTGGCTTCCGCACAGCCCTCAGCTGAACGCCCCCCCGGGAGGGCTCCTCTCAGTCCACTCCCTCCACAGTTGGCTTGGGCCGATCGGGATCGGATTTCTCGTCCTTTGTTTCCCAGCCTGGCTTCTGCTACCTCTGAACGATGTCGCTGATTTCTTTCACCGAGCTGAGGAGTTTGCTAAAGTCCTGGGTGGCGGCTGGGCCGCCGCCGGCGCTGGCCGGGCAGATCTGCAGCTCCCGCAGGTTGTTCTCCAGCTTGTTGATGGCCTCCCGGAAGGCAAATTTGTTCCTCATCTGCTGGATGGAGTCCACGTAGCTGACACAGAAGGTGTAGAGGTTCTTGCCAGCCTCCAGCACGGCGCTGTGGCTAGCCATTTGCTCCGAGTTCTTGCTGATGGCGACCCTCAGGGCCTCGGTGCTCTCCAGCACCACCCCCTTGGTGATGGTGCCGCTGGCGATGCGCTCCGGGGGCTGCCGAGTCTTCCGCAGGGACACTCTGGTGGAGATAAGGGGGATGAAGGGTGTGGAGGATGGCTGCTCCCCGCCTGGGGCTGAGGGGAGGGAGGAGGAGGAGGCGGCTGGGGTGGCTGTGCTGAGCAGCAGCTTGGCAGAGGTCTGTGGCTTTGGTGCAGAGGGCACCCCCAGCTTTTTCACACCTTCCCCTGACTGGTTCGGCTTGACAGCATCGCTGCTCGCAGCCTCTCCAACCTGAGTCAACTGTTTGGATTTGGGCCCAGACACCACATCTGCTGCTGCTGCTTCGTGGCTGGGGCTGTGAGAAACCTTCCCGGGCTTGATGATGGAGGATGAGGACAGGGGGAGGGGAGGGGCCGGCTTCAGCTTCGACAGCTTCCCTTTGTCCTTCCCTGCCGACTCCGAGCTCTGCTTCAGCCTCCTCAGCCTGGGCTCCTCAGCAGCAGTTTTGCTGGCACCCACGAAGCCAGGGGTGTTGGGCTTGGCAGCAGAGCCTTGCTCCACCATCATCACAGTGGTACCTAAGGCACTGGATTTGACTCCATCGTCCTTGTGGAGCACGCTGGAGGAAGGAGGCGCTGCCGGCTGCCTGCGGCCGAGTTTTGGTGTCAGAGTGGGAGGGCTGGAGCCAGGGCTGGACTCTGCATCCTTGAAGACATCATCGGAGGGCTCCTCGTTCTTCTTGAGCAGTCGTGGCGGAGGGGTGACTGTGCCCCTGGCAGCCAAGTCGGCCTTGGCCTCGCTCGCCCGCTTGCGGGGCAGCGCCGGCTTCTCGCTCCGGTGCCCCCCAAAGGTGGAGGAATCAAACTGGCGCCCCGTGGACTGCAGGTCCCGAGGCAGGGTGACAGACTTCCACTCTGTGTCCTTTGCCCCGTGGGGCACGCAGGAGGCCGAGCAGGACCTCAGGAAGCGTTTGCTGGAGTTGGATCCGGGCTCCTCTTCAGCGGCCACCCCCCGGCTGCTGCTCATGGTGCTGGACTTCTTCCGGAGGTGGGGGGATAAGAGCCCAGAGCTCCCCGGGACGAACCCGTTGGTCACCCCAGCCCCGTTGCTGGGGCTCTGGAACTTGGAGAGGTCCCCCAGGTCAGTGGGGGGCGCGGTGCCAGCCCCGTTGCCTGGCTCCCTGCCCTCCTCCTCGGCGCCTGCCCGGCGCTCCGAGTGCCCATCCATCTCCCTGAAGGAGCTGCTGCGCTTGGGAGGCGTGGGGGCTGTCTTCTTCTTCTTCTTGATGAGGGCACTGAAGAGGTTGTGCTTCTTGTCTTTTGGAAGCAGCCTCTCATCCTCGTTCAAGCTGCTCTCCAGGGCCGCCCTCTCCTTGCGGGGGAGCAAGGGGGAGATGGCAGGTTCGTGATCCAGGGGGTCTGCAATGGACAGAAGAGAGGCTGCTGAGCATCGCTGGAGGTGGAGTTGCAGAGTGCCAGCTTGGAAGGGACCCCAAGCACCACCTCTAGGTGACAGTGGAGTTAAAATGAGCTGGCCCAGCAGCCTGGTAAGCTGAGCCTTCAAACTGACCAACGTAGGGGACCCCACCACTTCCCCAGGGAGATGATTCCAGTGTCCAACTGTTCTCAAGGGGAACAATTTTCTTCGGGATTCCAGTGGGAATCTCCCCAGCAGTAACTTGTCCCCATCAACCCTTGGCTTCTCCATGGGACTTCCTGTTAAAAGGGAGTCTCCATCCTCCTGGTATCCACCCTTTGTGTCCTGGTCTAAGGTCTCCCTGAGCCTTCTCTTCTCCAGGCTGAACAGCCCCAGCTCTCAGAGCCCTTCCTCACATGGCAGGGCTGCAGGATCAAACCACTGCAGCACCTCCAGAAGGTGAGGAGAACTTCAGAGCAGGAGTGAAGCAAGAAGAGCCATGCTCCAGCTTGGGCCCAGCCTGGGCCCCAGCCCTGCACACATTTATTTGTGAGGTGGCCTCTCCAGGACTCTGCTGCCAAGCCACTTTCCCTGTAGGCTTCTGGCTGGAACAGTGACACAAACACAAACTGTTTGTGTTCAGACTGCCACCCTCACATCTGGAGACCTGTCTACACTTCACACTGTGAAGAAGATAAATATGAAAAGGCCTTTTCTAGAGTCCCTGAGCTGCTGCTGCCATGTGAACAGCCAACCCTCTGAATTAATAAGACATCTCTGTAACCCACCTCTATCCCCAGCCTCCTCCTTCATTCACATTCTGCTGCTCCAAACCTGCCTTCCTGATGCCATCCTTTGCCAGCTCTGTACAGCCATGGGGGAAGCAACCTGCTCTGGTTGGAGGTGTCCCTGCTGGCTGCAGGGGGGTTGGACAAGGTGACCTTTGAGGGTCCCTTCCAACCTGATGCCATCCATGATTCTGTGACGGTGGGAGTGGGAGCCTCCTTCAGCAGCCCTGCTGCAGGAGGAGATGAGGGGGTCACCCTTTTCCTCTTTAAAAATGAAGAGTGGTTCATAATGAATTCAGAGAGAGTCCTGAAGGTCCCTGTGTTTGACTGACAGGGGGCTCATTCCCAGGCCAGGCACTCAGCTGGCATTCTAATCCCAAGGAGGAATGCCCTCAGGGCAGCAGATGCATTGCCAGCTCCACTAGGCAGTAGTGAGGGAGATGAAGCAATCCCAGAGGAAAAGGAAGATGCTTCTTAGTCAGATGGTGGTGATCACCATGCTGTGGGTAGGACTTGGCTGAGGAAGGGGTTTGGGTTGAGGAGGGACAATCAGAAGACAGCCAGCTGTGTCCTCTGAGAAGGCAGCAGGATTCCAGGTGCTGTTAAACCATTCCCACATGGCTTATGGGGACCTGGACAGCCAGCAGAGCTCTCTCAGCTCTTCAGGAGGCTGTGGCCTTTCTGTGTCTAGACAAAATGGAGCTGTGGAGGATCCAGAGGAGATGAGCAGCTTGCACTGAGGATCAGCTTGTAGCTGCTGGACTTTCCAGAGAGGCCCTGACAAGTGCAGCTCCAATATGTGAGTTTTTCTTCCACAAGGAAGAGCAAAGTGACTCCCAGCATAATGTTAAATTCATATTATCCCTGCTGCACTTGAAGCTCTCAAAGCCCTTAAGTATTTAAATGAAGTGATTTTCCTTCAAAGCCTGTTACAGGCAGGCAATTCCATTTCCTATACGTGGTAAATAACCTTCCTAAGTCTCTGCCACCTCCTTTGCCCAGCATTTTACATCTCCTCTGGTTTTCCCCCCGTCTGCATCTCTGCACATCTGCTACTGCAGCCTGCACTGCCAGGAGACGCTGACACTGCACAGAAAAGGTCACTCACAGCAGTGGTCAGACAAGGCAGCTCCAGCAGGAGCTGGAAAACCCCTCCCAGTGTTTTGGTTTCCTTCATTGTTTATCACAAACCTGCATCCCTGCAGTGTTTCCCCCCTGCTTTTATTGCCTCAGAGTGGAAGGGAAGTTCTTGAGGAACCTGAGAGCTTAATTTCATGGAAGATTCTGTAAATACCTCTTTGTCCCTTGCTGAAATTATATTTGGTACCTGCCAAGAGTAATCCCCTTCAGTGCTGCAAGCACAGATCTGGCAGGATGGAAGAGTGCACAGAGCTCCCTTTTGGGGCTTGCTAAACCCCAGCAATCGTCCTGCTTTAAATTATGCAGTGTGATGGTGTAAAGTGGCTTGAACACAGCAGATTACCCAGCACTCAGATGCAGTGGGAGATCCCTCTGATAGCTCCTGCCAGGGAATGCAGAGAGGATGTGATCAGAGAGCTCTCTGCTCAGGCTCAGGTCTACAGGGAGCTGCAGCCATTAAGCTAAAAGAACTCCCAGGGCTCCTTTAAGCAAAGGCAGGTAAAGCATCAATCCCTCAGCCAGAGAAGGATTCACACTCCCAGCTGCTCTCTGTTTCTGGTCCCAAGATTAACACCCAGCCTCTGGAAGAAATAATAAAAGGGGTTCTGAACCCAGGAAAGCAAACTCAGCAGCCTGTCACCCAGAAACACAACTGTGGTGCAGCAGGATGGCAGCTGCTGCTACTAGACACAGCTTTGCCTAGGTGAGGGCCTGGAGCTGGCTGTGCATTTGGATTTTCCCCTGTATTTCCTGAAGGAATAATGACTTTAATTAAAACCTACCACACTCCCCCTGGCCTCGAGCATGTGCAGCCTCCAAGCCCTCGTTGGTGTCTTTGCTCTCAGCAGCTCTCCTGGTTGTTCGTGTTTTGGTTGGCAGCTCTGGGGCCTGCAGGAAATTGCTCATCACACTCCTCATGCCCTTCTTTCCCAATTCCTTCTCCACCTCTGCAATGCACAGAAGGAAAAAAAAAAAACTAAACCCCAAACCAATCACTGAGATCAACAGAAGACAAAAAAACCAAACAGAACTATTGTGCTGTGCAGAGTTACCAGCACAAAAGAAAGCAAACAGAAGCAAGCAGAGGTTCTTTGAAGTTGTTCAGCCATTTGGCCCTTTAAAAGCTGAGCTGTGCCCAGAAAAAGCCCCAGCTGAACACACTTCTGCTCTGTGAGCAGGTGCCTAGGGAGCTGGTGGAGTCACCATCCCTGGAGGTGTTCAGAAAAGGAGATGTGGCACTCTGTGACATGGTAGAAGGTTAGGACTTGATGATTTTAGAGGTCTTCTCCAACCCTAATGATTCTCTGCTTTTAGGCTGCTTACAGTGGGCAGAACAACCCAGGATTGAGTTTCACTGCAAAGCAGCCTCAGAACAACCTGCAGAATTAAGGCTGCAGTTGGCCCTTTCCCCATCCCTGGAATTCCCACCTCAAGGGGGACCCAGACATACCATCTGAAATGCTGGACTCCTGAAACATGGTTTCAAAGGCCTGATGGATCTCAGCAAAGGAAGGTCTGTCAGAGGGGCTCCACTGCCAGCCTGGAAAAACATCATCACTCAGAACTCTGCCCCAGCAGCAGACACTCAGCACCGCACCACAAGGAGCTGCTGACCACAGCTCCTTCTCTAGAATGTGGGTGAGAGAAAATAATGACCTGAAACCTCATCTGGAGGGTGTGGGCATCTGTGACCACCACTGAGACAAAGCAACGCTGGAATGAAGATGTATCCCACTCTAAGTCATGTACCAAAAGGCCACAGTGGAAGAGAAACAGAAGGTCCCTCGAGAGGCCCAGGGAAGCTCCTGCTTCACCCTCAGAGGCCAAGGGTTTCTTTTAAGTTGTCAGGAAGAAAGGGACAATGATAAACCCTGAGCTGAACAACGATAAACCCTGAGCTGAACAACATCTCTCCCCCAGGCTTGTGTGCTCCCAGTAGAGAAGGGCTGGTTTCACAGTGTGCCCTTCCAGCACAGCTGGCAGGGGGCTTCTTGCTGGCCAGACCCTGGCACTCTTACTGTGGAGGTAGGATGAGAGGAAATGAGGCTTAAGCTGTGCCAGGGGAGGTTTAGGTTGGAGATTAGGAAAATTTTCTTTCCTGAAAGAGTGCAGAGGCACTGGAACAGGGCTGCCCAGAGAGGTGGTGGAGTCCCCATCCCTGGAGGTGGTCAAGAAGCTGTAGATGTGGTGCTTGAGGATAGAGTTTAGTGGTGATGGCAGCTGGGTTACTCAATGCGTTGGACTCGATGACCTTAAAGGTCTTTTCCAACCTTAATGGTTCTGTGATTTGCAGGGCTGAGGAACACTTACAGGCTCTCATCAGCTCATAAACCTTCTCTGGGCAGCCTTCAGGACGCTCCATCCGATAGTCCTTCTCCAGCAGCTCATAAACTTGAGACAGGTCAATCCCAGGGTACGGAGACATTCCGTAGGTTGCAATTTCCCACAGCAGAACACCGAAGGCTGCAGTGCAGAAGGAACGGGGAGGGACAAAAAAAAAAAAAAAAGAAAAAAAAGAAAATCAATAAGCTTTATTTTCATCTTAAATTTGAGAGGCTGTTTAGTGGGAGCAGTCCCTGCTGGGTGCTGCAGTCTGGAAGCAGCTCTGGGTGGCTCAGATCCTCAGCTCAGCAGCAGCTTAGATGTTCAAGCAGCGTAACGAACCCCTTGGCCTCCCACGATGTGACAGGGGAGAATTAGACTAATTTTCAATGTATCAGTTGTCTTAAACCTGAACTCCTTGAGATCCTTCAAGTCCTATTAAAGGCACAATTAAGAGACTTCAGAGTGGATTAGCTGGAGCTGTGTCCCTGCTGCAGTGCAGCCCTGACAGCTCCGCTCACCGCAGCCTCTCCCAGGGGACTCGCTCTGAACAGCTCGCTGGGTTTGGGGTGCCCTTGTTTAGCTGCAGCATGGGCTGGAGGGGAAACCAGGGAGGCACAAGTGGGAGGGAAGGTGCAGCAGCTGCTGCCAACACAACAGGGGGAGAGCCAGATGCTTGTGAGCACAAAAGAGAGAGCACAAAAAAGAGTCTTTGAAGGAGGTGAGGCGCTCGGCTGGCGGAGGCTGGGGATGCAGGTCAGGAGCAGGGGCAGGGAGCTAACCCAGAGCAGCCCCAGCAGCAGCTCAGCAGCCTCCATGGCACGAGTTCAGTCACCCCATTCTCTGCTTAACCTGAAGAGAAAGCCATTACAATTCTGCATAAGCAAGGAAATCACATCCCATTACATGGTGACACCACCAAGGGCAATTTCCATCAGACATTTCTGTGCACAATTTCCTTTGATTGCTGTCTGGAGGCAGCGAGGTGAAAGCAGCTAAACTCCAGGGTGCCCAGCAGCAGCCATGGCCTGAGGGGACAGCTGGCTTGCTCTGATCAGGTCCCAAAGTCCACTGCCCCAGCTCTCACAAGGCAAGGTTACACTAACCCTGATTAAAGACACCCAGGACTCCTTAGGGATCTGTCCTCCCTGAGCTCTCTGCTGTCTGCACCAGACAGGGATCCTGCAGCCACCCCAGCAGCATCCTTGAGAGCGTGGCAGATGCCTGGCAGCAGTCAACACCACCACATGCAAGGCCAAAGCAGAAGAAACACCTTGAGCAAACTCCTTGGGAGGCTCTTTTGGGTTTTCCTCCTGTCTATAAAACATTTGGCATCAGCCAACTGCCTGAAAGTTTCTTCCAACCAAACCCTTTCTTGGCACAGCTTCCCCCAAACTCCATCTCTGCCTCCCTGATGGTTTCTAGACAGAACATGCTCAGGATAACATTTTGCAAGTGCCTCTGGGACCACGACCCACAAACTTCTATCTCCTGTCACTGGGCACTTTGGAGAATGTGACCAACAGCTCTGGCAGAGATACAACCCCCCAGGAAAAGCTGATAAAAAGCTCAATGAGCTTTTCTGGGGTCAGATTCGAGAGAGTGCAGCTCCATTTCACTAAGCCTTCTCTTATCACCAGCACCTCAGGGCTCCTCAATAACCATTTGTCATCAAATTTTCCCTCTGTTTCTCATCTCATTCCAAAGATGATTATTTTAAAATGCAGAAAGATGAGCTTGGAGCTATCACCAGACAGATACACACATTATTATTCTTTTTTTTTTTTCTTTTAACATAAAATGAAGCAGATTTGCACTTTCCTCCTTGAAGTAATTAGAAAGTTCCTGCCTGTGGAACAAGTTGTGGCTTCACTGCTGTGCCACAGCTCTATCAGGGCAGTGGCACCACTGCCCTCCAGCCCCAGCTGATGTATTTCTAAACACTGAAGTTTCTCTAAAACCCCAAATTTCCTTTATTTTCACACTTGCCAGCATTTCACAGAATGGGTTGGGATGGAAGGGACCTTAAAGATCATCCAGTTCCAACCCCCCTGCCACGGGCAGGGACACCTCCCACCAGCCCAGGCTGCTCAAGGCCTCATCCAACCTGGCTTTCAACACTTCCAGGCTTGAAGCCTCCACAGCTTCCCTGGGCAACCTGTTCCAGTGTCTCCCCACACTCACTGTCAAGAATTTCTTCCTAATCTCCAGTCTCAATCTGCCTTCCTCAAGCTCCAATCCATTCCCCCTCATCCTGTCACTCCCAGCCCTTATCAAAAGTCCCTCCCCAGTTCTCCTGCAGCCCCCTTCAGGTACTGGAAGGCTGCTCTAAGGTCTCTCTGGAGCCTTCTCTTCTCCAGGCTGAACAGCCCCAACTCAAACCTCTAAAGTTAGCATCCTCAGTGCTCTGCCCCAAGCCTGGCTTAGCACAGCTCAGCTCCAAGCTCTCTCAGCAACATGGCTCCAGCTGGGCCCCATCCTGAACTGCTCCACAAGGTCCTCACTTCACAGCCCTGCAGAAGAAGGCCATAGAAGGCTGTGCTCTGTCTCCATTGCTCCAAGCAGAGGCTTACCCCAGACATCAGATTTGATGGAGAACTTGTTGTAGGCCAAGCTCTCTGGTGCTGTCCACTTGATAGGGAACTTGGCTCCGGCATGGGCAGTGTAGGTGTCCCCTGTCATCAGCCTGCTCAGGCCAAAGTCTGCCACCTTCACCAAGTGATTCTCCCCTACCAGGCAGTTCCTGGCAGCAAGGTCCCTGCAAAGAAGAACAAAACCTTGAGCAGGAGCCTTCCCCAGCTCACTTTCAGCAAGGCCAAGGCGAGCTGGGCCAGGGTGTGATGGATCCTCAGCAGAGCCTGCCCCAGCCAGGATGTGGTGATGCACACACACACAGAGGGAAGAGGGAAAGTTATTTTCCACCCTGGCTCTGCAGGACTGTCATCCATACTTTGGGGGTTTGAAATCTGAAGGGAAAGCTTCCAGAAGCCTCCTCACTGTCAATAAAAGCTGCCACCCTCGGGATAAAAATACTGCAAAGAAATGTCAGTTGCTGGAGTTATCAATAGCTGGGGATGAGCATGGAAGGAACCAGCTCGCAGAGTCTCACTTCTTGCCCACCTCTCTCACACCTTGCTCACCCCAGGCAACACCACTTGCTCTCCAGAACTCCTTTTCCAGTCCTTTCTCAAGCACCATGTTTAGCTCCCAGCTCTGCCCCTCCCTCCTCCTGAGCACACCACATTTTAGCACCCAACTTTTTCCTGCCACCTTTTTGGCCTTTTTCAAACCTGTTGCAGCCTCTGCTCTCAGCACTCCCAATTTTTTTAAGCACTGGGCTTAAAATTAACCCCAAATGAAGCTTTTCCTCCCTGTTTTGTCACCTGCCTCCAGCCCTGGCAGATGAGAGACGTGAACATTGCTTCTGTCACTTCCTTGGCTTGTTGGCAGCCTGGGCAATGCTTCAGGGGGATAAAAAACCATGAAGCACAAAGCAGCTTTCTCCTAATAACAGGTTTCATTAAAAACACTTTTCCAGATTACGTCAGGTTGGACTCAAAATTGACTCCACCAGCAAGCTCCAGTGAGATCTTTTAGATAGGAGGCAGACACTGCTGCTGCCTTGTTCTGCACAATCAAAATAAATTAAAACCCTCTCCCCACCCAAGTCTGTCTCACTGGAGGCCCACTAAATATTCCCTGGTTTTGAAGACACCTCCTTATCAATGCTGATTGCTACACCGTGGGGCTAAAAAAAAGCTCCTCTTGAGAATCAAACCCCTCCTCCTTCCCCAATTCATTAAACAGGGTCACATCCAAGCCTTTGGAATCCAGGGATGGGAATCGTGACTCCTAAAATAATGGGGTGTGGGGGTGGCTGATAAGGGAAAATGAAAAGTCTTTTATTTTAGAGAAATGGGTCAGCAGGAGAAGGAGAAGCCAACTGAGCAGGAGAGCAGATGGATGGGACTCGCAGGAAGTCCACTTGCTACAAGCCTAAGGGATGAAACACTTTAAAGAGAGCAAATCAAAGGCTGGGAATCTTAATTGGCAGCATCAGCGCTCGCTTTATTGACTGACAGAAGCATTTCAACAGCCCTTTCAGGCAGCAGGGACAAGGCATGGCTTAGAGGAACACCCAGAACTCTTTACACATGAGCTTCATGTTGGTCTCCATGAAAAAACAGTTGCTAATTTCCTACTCCAGCTAATTGGGCAGGAAAGGTCAAGCTCTGGCACAGAGAGAGGCTTGTAGGAAGCTCAGTGACTCTCCAAGCTCTGTGCAGAACGTTGTCATTACATTGCTAGGAGGCCACTGGCACAAGATGAAGAATGCAAAGCTCCAGCCATAATTGCTGCACACTTAAAGGTCAGAGACTCTGAGGCTTCAGCGAGTGCAGAGGCGCTTGGTGAAGTGACAGCACGATGGTGGGAGACAATCCCCACAGAGCAGGGGGAGAAAAAGAGGGGGGAACAAGAAGGACCAGGGACTGAGAAGGCACTAAGAGGGTGGCTTTGCTGTGAGCACCTGCAGCAGGGTCTCCTGGCTGCTAGAAACCAGGGAGAGCAGCAGTGAACTGGGCTGTTATGATCTGGGTACTTCGGGAAGTGTTTCCATTTAAGGTTCTTGCCCCAAATCCAGAAGTACTGATAGGTCTTTCACCTGCAGCTACTCCAGAGGTGAAAGCAAAGGAATGAGGAGAGCATCCTGCAGCCAGGTTGATGTCCTAGTGTGTCAAACACAGGACACCAAGTGCAGCTAAGGCAGTGCCATGATAATCTGAAAGGCAGGGAAATAAACAGAATCACAGAGGGCAGCAGGTTGGAAGGGACCCTCAAAGGGCATCTTGTCCAACCTCCCTGCAATCAGCAGGGACACCTCCAACTACAGCAGGCTGCAGAGGGACACAGAAAGTCTGATTCTGAATGTCTCCAGGGATGGAGCCTCAACCACCTCCCTGGGCAGCCTGTGCCAGTCTCACTACCCTCACTGTGCAGAACTTCCTCCTGATGTCCAACCTAAACCTGCCCTGCTCCAGATTCAAACCACTGCCCCTTGTCCTGTCCCCACAGGCCCTTCTGAACAGTCCCTTCCCAGCCTTCCTGCAGGTCCCCTTCAGATACTGAAATGCAGCTCTGAGGTCTCCCTGGAGCCTTTTCTTCTCCAGGCTGAGCAACCCCAACTCTCTCAGCCTGTCCTCAGAGGAGAGGTTCTCCAGCCCTCTGATCATCTGGGTTGGCCCTAAACCAAGGAGCGTTTTGTGCTTTGAGGTTCAGGGGTGCTAGACCACCCTTCTTACCTGTGAATGAAGTTTTTCTTCTCCAGGTACTCCATGGCTGAGGAGATCTGAGTGGCCATGTAGAGCAGCACCACGGCGTTCACCTCCTGCCGGTTGCACTCCCGCAGGTAATCCAGCAGGTTCCCATAGGTCATGAACTCTGTGATGATGTAGAAAGGAGGCTCCCGGGTGCACACCCCTGGGGACCAGCAGAATGTTCACAGTGAGTGCTGCAGAATGTCAGAGAGCCTCCAGGTTTTGTTCTCTAGGGCCAGTTCTACCTCTAGAAGGTATGGGGCTCACAGAGAATGGTAAGGGGTTGGAAGGGATCTCTGGAGATCATCCAGTCCAACCCCAGCACCAGAGCAGGATCACGCAGGGCAGGGTACACAGAACAGATGCAGGTGGGGTTGGAATCTCTCCGGAGAAAGAGACTCCACAACCTCTCTGGGCAGCCTGCTCCAGATCGCCAGCAGCCTCACACCAAAGAAGTTTGTCCTCATGCTGAGGTGGAGCCTCCTCTACTCCAGCTTGTACCTGTTCCTTGTCCTGTCCCTGGGCATCACTACAAGGAGCCTGGCACCTTCACCCTGGCACCCATCCCTCAGATATTGATAGACATTGATCAGATCCTGTCTGAGCCCTCTCCTCTCCAGCCTAACCAGCCCCAGGGCTCTCAGCCTTTCCTCACAGCAGAGATGTTCCAGCCCCTTCATCACCCTCATAGCCCCTGTTGGACTCTCTCCAGCAGATCCCTGTCCCTCCTGAACAGGGGAATGAGAGAAGGAATCCTGCTTGGAAGTGGTTAACAGAAGACTTTCATTTGCTGCTGGGGGCTGTGGCAAGCTGAGCACGAGGGGAACCAGCTCATTAAAACTCATGGCTTAGTGGTACAAATTGTGAATTTTACCAGACAATGAGTGTCTGTATTTAAAGCCTTGCTGTGGTAAGCAGCTTATCTGCTCCTTAACAGCCCTATCACTGCACAAGGGTTTAGTCCAAATCCCTCTGCTTGGTGTTTATCACTTACCTAATAACTGCACCAAGTTGGGATGCTTGATCTCCTTCATTACTGCAGCTTCCTTCAAGAACTCTTCCACCTCCATGGTGTCCTCCTGCAGAACAAAGGGGAAAGCTTTGGCAAGGGCAGCACACAGAGGAGGGGCAGGTTTTGGATGAGGGCAAAAAAAAGAATCTGCAAACTGACAGCATCCACCACAGTTCTTTCAAAGTAATTTCTCCCTGTAGCCACATCACAATGGCCAAGGAGTTGTGGATGTGGTTTTGTGGAATTTGAAAATACATGTTTGTATCATTCCTATTCTAAGGGAGCTTTTTTAGGGCAAGAAAATCCATATCCCTTTTGTGAAGGGCCTCTCACAGGACCACTCAGGAGCTGAAAAGGAAAAATGGGCTTGTTCCTAACAGGAAATAAAAACAGGGAGAGAAGATGAAACAAGCAGAGAAAAGAAAGGAAAGAAGAACAGAGACAAAAGGAAGGACACCACAACCAGATGCCCCAGAAGCTGCTGAAATGTGGGCAGCCCACTTTCACTGGTGGGAGTAAGAGGTCTCCCAGTTCAGGCAGCAGCAGTGGCAGCCGCTGCAGGAGTGAGAGCCTGAGGTCTGAGCCTTCCTTGCTGGCATTTAGAGGCTGCCCTGTGCCAGAGCCATGCAGGGCAGACCTGTCACTGCCTGTTTGCTCAACACCAGACAGTTGCTTGGCACGACACACAGCCAAGCAGGAGCCAATCCTTCTCCAAAGCCATCGTGTCTGAAGCAAACAATGCCCCAAACGGCCAGAAGGTCATTTCAGAGTGGTGCAAACCCCACGGATCTCTTCCTGAAGCAAGCTTTCTTTCCATCTCCATATTGTATTCTCCTTTTTCTTTTTCCTTGATGGATTAATGTTGACAGGCTACATGGACGAAGTGTTTTAAGGCAGGATTGGAGAGGATTTACTGCTGCTGGTGAGAATGATAACAGTGGGCTGCTGCTGGAGGATCAGCCAGCTCTGCTCTGCAGCTCGCAGCGCGAGCACGCGTCCAAGGCTTCCCTCACTCATTGCCCATTCCTTGCCAATTAGCTTGATTGGCAGCTGTGACGTGCTGAGCACAGCCCCTCCGACCCAGTCGCCCAAAGGGCCTGGTGAGCACAGCCTAAACTGCTTTCCTTGGCCAAGGGAAGTAGGTTATTAATCCAGGCTGACAAAATTACCCTGAAAACACATCGATGCTGTGGGTGCTGCGTGAGCCTGAAAGGCTGCTCCCCTGTGCTGCTGCTCCTCTCTCTGAGGAGCAACCAGAGGAGTAGGAAGGACACAGACAGCTCCAGCCATGACCTCTCTGAGAAGCTAAGCTAATGCAAAGGGCCAAGCTTAACCAGCTTCCAGATTCCCCTGCACAAACCTAGGGAAGCAATCAAACCAGTCCAGCTATGGATTGCTTTCCAGGCAGAGCACAGGACCAAGCCATGGCATTAAGGGACACCAGGGCTGCAAGCTGCCTGATTTCAAACCCAGCCTCTCTGCTGGGGGGAAAATAAACAAGTCAAATAGAAGGGGACAAAAGAAAGAGACAGCAGCTCTGCTGCCTGCAGACTCCAGGTGTGCACTAAGAAACTTGCTGAGCTGCCCAGCTCAGCTCACAACAGCCCACAGCCATTAAATGGCCCTCACGGGGAGAAACCTTTGGCCATGGTCACAGCAGGCTCTGCTCAGTCCAGCAGGTCTCAAAGCTCCACCATCAGCTGCTACAGCCACTGCCCACCTCATGCCCCTTCCACCAGCACCAGCTGCAAACCCACAGAGTTGTGCTGTGGGACAAGAGCCTCACAAAGGCCAACGTGCCCTGTGTGGCTCGCTGAGCTCCCAGGGATGGATTTTAGTGGGCATCACCCAAGAAGCAAACCATTGTCCTGTGCTTCCCAGTGCTGAGGAACAGCCTGTGCTGCTCTGAGAGCCTCCTTGTGTCACACAGAGCCCTGAGAGACAACCAGGAGCTACATTTAGACACTTGATAGAACACTGAGCAGTGCAGGGGTGTTCACAAGCAGTG
Organism: Indicator indicator; assembly: GCF_027791375.1. Lineage (NCBI taxonomy): Eukaryota > Metazoa > Chordata > Aves > Piciformes > Indicatoridae > Indicator > Indicator indicator. The sequence continues at coordinate 12,564,130 of NC_072037.1, forward strand.
CTGCTCACTGAGAAGCTGCAACAAGCATCAGTTCTCCTCTTTTCTTTTCCTCCCTTTTATCTTCCTTGTGGCAATACCTGGAGTAGAGGTGGGGAAGAGGCGGGGGGGAAGGAACAAGAAGAGGAGGAAGGAACAAGAGCCATACAAAGTTTTGCAAATGATTCTCTCAGAGGAAAACAAAGTGAGTCATTTGCAGGGCTGCGCAGAAGCTGCGGAGGGTTTGTTTTTCCCTAGAGGTCTGGGATCTAAATGGGAGTTGAAAAATGTTTCCCAAAACTTTGAAGGAAGCTCTAATCTCACCTGTCAGGCAGCAGACTGATGGATTTAGGGAAGGTAGATTAGACATTTACTTTTAAGGCTGCATAACTGTGGGCTGAAGCCTTTCTCAGCTCTCTCGGTTCTTCTTATGGTCCCTGGTGGAACATGGCTGCTCCTCACCACGTTCTGAGCCACTTGGAGTCATGTTGCATTAAATATTCATTGGAGATATTTGAAACAGTCATGCTCCGTGTTAAAGGTTCTCTTTATGCACAACAGATTTGATGTGATAATATTCAATTGCCTTTTGTCGAGGGGCTTTAGAGAGAAGGCAATGAAAGCAGCGAGCTACAGTTGGGAGCCAAAGAGGCAGCTGGAGGCAGCAGGTATCCTCCCTCACACTGCAACCAGCAGCAAGAGAGGAGATGTTACAGCAGCCAATGTTCCAGGAAAGAACCAGTGCCTGCTTTCCACTGTAAATAGGCATTTGCCATTAAACCTGGTCCCATCCCAGCTCCACCTTGCCCTAGGATGGTCCCCAGAGCATGCCCAGCAGTCCCCAAGCAGGGACAACACTAGGTGTCACTGGCTCCCTGTGCAAGCTGCCACTTGGACTCTCCTCCGCTGGGGAGCAGCAGCAGGAACCTCCGGAGTCCAAAAAAGGCCAAAATGAAAATACTTTCTGCAACCATAGCAACCAAGAAGTACTAAGGGAGCTGCTGCTCAGAGCGCAAGAGGAAATCTTTTCCCCCAAATCAAGGACCTGCTCCTCCCCCGACACTGAAGCATCTCCACACTTCCTTCCACTTCAAAATTTCCATTGCAAGAAAGAGAAAGAAACAAACAACCCCCCCCCCACACACTCCCTCCTGCTCTGTTTGTTTCTGCCAGTCCAAACCACATCCCCATTGGAGGAGGGAGAGCCTGGTGTCAAGTTAGCATAAGCTGCTGTTAAGCAATCAAATGGGATGCGTGTGGAAGGTGCCAGAAGATCTCAAGACGTTTTTATAAACATAAATGAATTAAGCAGTGACCTCCTGAACTCACAGAGTACTATTTGCATTCCCAAAGACAAGGCAAGCAAGAGACACAAAGCAGGGAGCAGAGCCAGCAACACAACTGATTATCCAGCTCCTCATTAAAGCCACTTAATGAATTCTAATGGCTTTCAGCTTGGCTCCACTTTTTCTTCCTCTTTCTATCTTTTGCTAAGAAGCAGCTGGGAAGAGCTGCTGAAGACTCCCAGGTACCCAGGGAGGTTGGCTTTAGGGAGACACCCCACAGAAGGCAGAAGATCAAACCATGTAAAGCCTCCCTGAAGCACAGCCTTTGGATTTCCCAATTCCCAGTTTTCCTCCAAACCCCAGCTGGTGGTGGTGTGTTCCCCCATGAAGAGCTCCCTGCTGCCAGCCCCTGCACGCCAGGCATCAGGGCACTGCTTACTGCTCTCAGCTTTCACCCCTGGCACTGTGGATGGCTTCAGGTGTCTCAGGCACCACAGCAAACCACAGGATCAAGCTCTTCCCAAACCACTCAGTCCCAGGTCTACAGCACAGAAAAGAGGAGTCAGAGAATCACAGAATGGTTCAGGTTGGAAGGGAAAGGTCATCCAGTTCCAACCCCCCTGCCATGGGCAGGGACACCTCCCACTAGAAAGGGAACAGGCTGGGAGAGTTGGGACTGTTCAGCCTGGAGAAGAGAAGGCTCCAGGGGGACCTTAGAGCAGCCTTCCAGTGCCTGAAGGGGGTTACAGGAGAGCTGGGGAGGGACTTTTGGAGTGACAGGGTGAGAGGGAATGGATTGAAGCTTGAAGAGGGCAGACTGAGACTGGAGATGAGGAAGAAATTCTTTCTAGTGAGGGTGGAACAGGTTGCTCAGGGAAGTTGTGGATGCCCCCTCTCTGGAGGTGGATGAGGCCTTGAGCACCTTGGTCTACTGGGAGGTACCCTTGCCCAATGCAGGGTGGTTGGAACTGGATGACCTTTCAGTTCGCTTCCAGCCCAACCCCTTCCACGAACCCACAAACCAACCACCCCAGCTGCCCAACCAGGGCCAAGGGCCAGCCCAGCCTCGCTTCCTGCTGAGACAGAGGACAGGAATGCTCCACAGCCTCGAGCCCCTACCTTGAGAGTCTTGACAGCCACGGTGAGGTTGTACTTCTTCCAGACTCCTTCGTACACCTCCCCATACTGCCCTCCCCCCAGCTTGTGCTTCATGGTGATGTCCGTGCGCTCGATCTCCCACTTGTCGTAGTTGGGGGAGACGCCGTAGATGGTCGGCTTGTTGCGCTTGGGCGCGGGGTAGTGCAGGGTGGTGATCAGCCCATCTGCCACCGTGGAGTGGTGGTGCACCAGCTCTGCCAGGGTGTTGAAGCGGCTCTCCGAGGAGACGTACAGCTGGGGACCAAAGAGGCACAGAGAGCTTCCTTCAGCCAGCGCTCAGCCTGCAGCACGCAGCCGCGGGGACTGAAGGGTTCCCCCTGCTCCTGCTCCCTCCGCAGAGCTCCTCCAGCAGCTCTGCAGCTGGATCTGAGAAGCTCAGAGCTGAGAATGAGCATCACTCAGGTGGGAAAATCATGGGGGTCCAGGAGCAAATCCATGCATGTCACTGGAACCATGGCAGGGACAAGTGTGAAGAGCATCAGACTGGCGTGAGGGTGGAAATGTCTTTTTCCAGAAGCCTGTGGGACACCTCCTGGAGAGCAGAAAGTTGTCACCCTTGGTATATCAATTCCATTCTTACTGCCTTGGTGCTGACATTTCCACCTGCCTAAATTCTCCTTCAAGTGTCATTAACACACCAGGGGCTTTTGGCCCAAGCTCCTGCAAAGCCTGCTGTAGCTGTTCAGCTCCACCTGGTGATGGGCACCGATCAATAACCCAGAAGTAAAATTATTAGCAGTGAATGAAACCTGCTGTGAGGCACCAAACCTCCTCTCTGGTGCCTTTTTAACATTCCAACAGAAGGCTAAAATGAAAAACTTAAGACACAGAGACCCCTGATCATCTTCCTGGAGCCTTCAGTGCTCCCCAGGAGGAAGCTTGGAGCCTTCAGTGCTCCCCAGGAGCCAGCCTGGCCATGACACACCTCTGTGCCCAGCAGCACTTGTTCCACATATTTCTCCAACACCTCTTTCTCCTGCTAGCCTCTTCTCTCAGTCACAGGTCATGATCCCACTGAAGCCATTCATTCTCACTGCAGCACCAGCAGATATTAAATCCCCTGGACAGGCTGAGTAATGATCCAGCTGGTTGGGAAGGCCCCAGGTGCTGGGGGAGTAGAAGGTAAGAGCTCTCCTTCAGCAGAGCCACGCTCTGCTGCGACGCAGCTAATGGAGCGTGACACGAGCGGCTCAGAGCCAGGGGCCTGCTGCAGCAGCCTCCACTCCACACAGCAAAAATCAAAGCCATTAGCTCTGATCTTCCCAGCTCCTCAGCTTTTAGAGGTGGGAAGAATGTGGTGAACCCCAGCCCAGCAGCATTTGTGTCACAGTTTGCTGCCCAGCTCATCCATGCCCAGGGGGTTTAAGAGAGCAGGCTGCAGCACCTGATGCATGCCCCTGGCAAATGGCCCCTGCTGAGGGGTGCTGGTGGTGGGGAGGGCTGTGGCTGCCTCTTGGCTCATCCCTGCAAAAGAGCCAAAGCCCAGGAGACACAGCTCTTGGTCAGTGCAGCCTCTCAGTTTTGTCTTTCCAACACCCATCAGATGCAGATCACAGAACCACAGAACTGTTGAGGCTGGATGAGACCTCTGAGATCAAGGCCAAGCGCTCACCCCAAGCTGCACCAGGGGAGGTTTAGGTTGGACATCAGGAAGAATTTCTTCACTGAAAGGGTCACCAGGCACTGGAACAGGCTGTCCAGGGAGGTGGTGGAGTCACCATCCCTGGAGGTGTTCAGATGATGTTTGGATGAGGTGCTGAGGGATGTGGCCTAACAGCTGTGCACAGGGAGATGTTAGGTTATGGTTGGACTCCTGCCCATGGCAGGGAGGTTGGATTAGATGATCTCTAAGGTCTCTTCCAGCCTAAGCCATCCTGTGATTCCATGACTCCATGACCTTAAGGTCTTTTCCAGCCAGGTGACTCCATGATTCTATCTGCTAGATGCTGGCAAGCAGAGCCTCAGCACAGCCATGCTCCAGCCCCACGTTTCACAGGATCTAAAGAGCTTGGATAAAAGCCAGGATTTTCTGAAATCCAGTGCCAGCAGAAATGTTTCCATGAAACTCAACCCAGAACCTGGCCAAAACATTTCTCTGCAGCACCCCCAAAGCATGGCCTGGCACCACTGCTATGGCACACAGAAAATGCATGAAGATACTAAAGCCAGGGCCCATGGAGAAGGGAAGGAGCCTACCAACCTCCAAGGATCACGCTGGAAAACTGTAGAGAAACCAAAAGAGGAGTTACAAGTATTGCAGAATAACTCAAGAAAAAAAAGCTTTCTGTCCCTAATATTCACTGAGTTGTTAACAACAGGCACTGACTCCTCTGATTTGGCAGGGACAGAAATTCTCTTTTGAAGATTCCACACCTAAAGGGGGCTACAGGAGAGCTGGAGAGGGAATTTTTTAAGGGGGTGTAGTGATAAGGTGAGGGGGAATGGATTGAAACTACAGCAGGGGAGATTTAAATTGGACATTAGGAAGAAATTCTTTCCAGTGAGGGTGGGGAGACACTGGAGCAGGTAGCCCAGGGAGGTTGTGGACATCTCATCCCTGGAAGCATTTTAAGACCAGGCTGGATGAGGCACTGAGCAACCTGGGCTAGTAGGAGGTGGCTCTGTCCATGGCAGGGGCTTGGAACTGGATGATCTTTAATGTCCCTTCCAACTTAAACCATTCTATGACACAGGACAAGAATTCACCTTAGAACCTCTTCTTAATGCGGTTTATGGCATTCAGCTCTGATGTAACTCTGGTATCTCCTACCTTAAAGTGTTTCACTGCTGAGCTGTATGAGACCCCACTGGATGTTAGCTAAAAGGTGTAAACCTCTTTTGTCACAGCCATGCTGGAATCTCAGCATTTACTTTGACTGCAGAGGAGAAACAGTGACCAGGAGTCGCGATTCGGAGATTCATAGACTCACAGATTCATGGAATGGGTTGGGTTGGAAAGTACCTTAAAGTTCATCAAGTCCCAACCCCCTGCCATGGGCAGAGACACTTCCCACCAGCCCAGATTGCTCCAGGCCTCATCCAACCTGGCCTTGAATATCTCCAGGGAGGAGGCATCCACAGCCTCCCTGGGCAACCTGTTCCAGTGTCTCCCTACCCTCACTGGCATGATGCTCAGTTCCATTCCTCCTGCTCGATGCTGTGTAGTCAGTGGGCAAAGCACAGCAGTGAGGTTTTCACTCCAGGCCTGGAGAGCCCCCAGCCTACCTTCCCATCGGAGGCAGTGTTGATCCTGTAGTGGTAGACCCTGCCCTCGTAGCGCAGGGAGATGGACCTCTGCCCAGGGCTGCTCTCGCTCTCGCGCACCAGGAAGCTGCCGTTGATGCCACTGCTCAGCAGGTACTCAGCAGCGTTCCGAGACACTGGGCCGTGGTACCAGGAGTGCTTCTCCAAGCTGTTCACAGGAGTGATGTAGTTGCTGGGCACCCAGCCCTGCCCATTCTTGGTCTGGGCTTCGCACCACTCCCCGTTGTGGTTGTAGCCCAGCACGCGGAGCTTCTCGCCTGGGCACAAGGAGAACAGGCATTCAGACAGGGCCAGCCCGCAGCTCAGGGCACTGCCAGCCTCTTGCTGGCTGACAGATCAGTAAAGCATCGCCTCCAAGAGCAGGGACCTGGCTGAGCAGGCAGCAGGAGGCTTGCTTTAAGCTCAAGGGGACCCCTCAAAGCCAAACCGAGCCCCGGGCACGCTTCAGGAGCTGCCAGGCTCTCCTGCAGCAGCTCTTGGGCTGCCTGAGCTTGAGAAAGGAATCCAGCAGATTTCAGCTGAACTGAGCTGGCTTGGTGGGGCTGGGAGAGACCAGGAGTGGATAAGCAATTAAAAAAGTCATTTCAGTTATCAAGGTGAGCAGATGTGACTTGGAGAACAGATCAGGAACAGCACTGAGGGAGGACACAGCAGCTGCACAGCTCTCTTCCATACAGGGCCTGTGCTGGCTGCCAGGGGTCAAGGCCAGCCTCTAAAACCAGCCCAGCTGAGGTACTGGTTTTGCTCCTAATGGAGTTTTGGCAACCAGTTCCTTGCCCAATGCAACAGGATCAGATGGTGTGGACAGTTGATGACTTTGTGAGATATTTCCATGGGTTTGAGAAGAATCCCTCCAGCAAGAAGGAACTCCACAGGGTTTGGTGGAGAGCTGAGTTACTGCAGGGTGACTGCTTCCACACGCTGCCAGGGCCACTCTGCCCAGCTGCCTTACCTTTAGTTATACTGAGAGTGTTGTCCCCACTTGCCACAAAGTCATAGAGTGCAACAAAGAGGTGAGGATCATTTTCACTGGGGCAGGACAGGAGGTTCTCCTTGGAGTTCCAGCGAGCTGCTTCGCTCAGACCCTGGGGCTCGAAGTCAGACACTACAGGTCTCTGAAGGGCTTCTGCAGGAGGAGAGAGGAAAAAGCAGGCTCAGTTCTGCTGCTAAAAGCCATCTGCCTAACCCACACAATTGATTCTTGACATGTGTGCTCCTCATGCCTCAGAGCACAGCTAGGGCTGGCTCTCCAATGCAGCTCTCCTGCCACATATGCAGGGCAGCCTTCTCCCAGAACTGTCCCTCAGCTCCTGCCTCCCCTGGCATGCAGGAGAGGGAAAGCTCTCTCCCTCCCTCCCTCCTTCCCTCTGTCTCTGCACTGAACAAATGCTGCTCACGTCGGCTGTTTGCTGCCTGGAAATCCTTTGGCTCATGGCTAACTGCTGGAATGGTTACATCTGAAAACAAACCCCAGACCTTTCAAAGATAAATCCCTTAATTAGCCTCTAAAAGGAATGGCCACAACGTGCAGCAGAGAGCAGCAGGCAGGAGGAGATTTGGAAGAGGTGGTAGTTACGAACAAGCTCTGTCCTTGGGTTCCTCACAGTGTTTTGAATCATTTCTCCTCTTGTTTTGAGCACAAAGCTGTGCTTGGTTTTGGTGCCCTCTCTCCTGCCTGCTGCTCACAAAACCAGAGCCCAGTGGTGAGCACACTTCACACAAGGAACCTTCAGGAAGCCTGAGACACCTCCAGATTCCTTACAACTGAGCTGCACAGATGAACAAAAAAACCCAAGCATCAAAGGTTTCTGCACACTGCAGTCCAGGAGGTGCGTGATACTCAGGAAGCATCAAACAAATCCAAGCACATCAGAGAATTTTTATTGCAGTGGCTCCTGCAAAAAGGAGCCCCTGGAGAACAGGGCTGGTGAGGAGCAGCTGAGGGAACTGGAGAAAAGGAGGTTGAGGGGAGACCTTCTGGCTCTCTACAGCTCCCTGAAAGGAGGTTGGAGCCAGGGGTTGGTCTCTTCTTCCTAATAACAAATGACAGGACAAGAGAGGAAATGGCCTCAAGTTGCAGCAGGGGAGGTTTAGGTTGGACATTAGAAGAAACTTTTTCACCCAAAGGGTTCTCAAAGACTAGAAGAGGGTCCCCAGAGAGGTGCACCCCCAGACTCCCCATCCCTGGAGGGGTTTCCAAGAGGCAGAGATTTGGTGCTGAGGGCCATGGTTCAGCCCCAGCCTTGGCAGAGTTAGATCATGGTTGGACTGGAGGAGCTTAAAGGACTTTCCCAACCCAAACCATTCTGTGATTTTATGACAAACCTTCCCCTCTGAGCATGGCTCCAGAGCTGGGGCAGTGACACTGCAGGGAGCTGTGCCCCCACACCCCAATGTGCCACCTCCAGTGTGCTGGCACTAACCCAGCACAAGAAGCAGTGAAAACCTTGTGTTTGAAGTTTCCTAAAGCACTCTGATAGAGCATCACAGAATTGTTTGGGTTGGAAAAGACCTCTAAGGTCATCTAGTCCAATCATCAACCCAACACCATCTTGGCCACCAAACCATGGCCCCAAGTGCCATGGCCACAGGTTTCTTGAACACCTGCAGGGATGGGGACTCCACCACCTCCCTGGGCAGCCTGTGCCAGTGCCTGACCAATCTTGCAGGGGAGAAATTCTTCCTAATATCCAACCTAAACCTCTCCTGGCACCACTCCAAGCCTGTTTCCTGCAGGAGAATGTATTTTTAAACAGCCTGAGTTTGCTTGGAGAGGAACAATGAGCAAAAGAAACAGAAAATCCACTTGCAGCAAATTAAGCTGTAATCATCTCCCCATGAAAACACTTTGATGCTGTCAAGCCCATTAAGCTCACTCATCAAACAGGGTGCTGCAGTGACTGGAGACACTCCAAGGAGTTTCACCATCAGAACCCACCTGCAGCAGGCAGCAGCAGACAACTCCACCCCATGAGGATCTCCCTCACACATGGGACACACCAGTACATGCTGCATGCACAGTGGGGTGGTCCAGAACCTCTACTGGGAAGGGAAATGCCTTCCCCACAGGGGACTGACCCAGCAGGAGGGAGGAAACCCAAGGCAGGCTTCCCTCCAGCTGCAGCAGGGTGAAGCATGGCTGGTGCATGGCCATGGGTCCCCATCCCTGGGCTGTGGGAAGAAAGCCAGGAGCTCTGCAAGAAGCCTTCCCTTGTGCCCCTGCAGCGCTGGGCCTGGCTCATTACACACAGATGCTTTGGTGTGAACCATGAGATGTCACCATCCCAACACCAACAGCCCCCAGCAGCTGTGGTGACAGTCAGGGAAGGCTGGGTCCCTGCAAACACCAACTGGCTGCAAACCCAGAGCCCAGCAGGAGCAGGGGTGTGAAATACAGGGACCAGAATCTGCTGAACCTCCCAAGTGCCCCCTGTGAGTCCAGGGGATGCTGCACACAGAAGGGCTCTGATCCTCTGAATCCTCCAAGCTGACTCCCCCTGCCCTGCTCAGCCACCAGCACCCCAATGGATTCAGAATGGTTTGGGCTGGAAGGGACCTTAAAGACCATCCAGTTCCAACCCCCCAGCCATGGGCAGGGACACCTCCCACCAGTACAGGTTGCTCAAGGCCTCACTGAAGTGCAGCAGGCTCCAGCAGCTTTCATGCTGAGCCACAGCAGTTCCTTCATTCCCCCTTTCCATGCTTTCCCCAGGAGCTGTTTGTGTCTGCACAGGGAAAGCTTTCACAGCCTCCCTACCTCCTGGCTGCCTACACCAAGCCATCAGCCACTGTGAGGGACCATGGCAGAAGCTCTCAACATCAACAGTTCTGCCCTAGACCAAGAGAAGCAAATTCCCCCAGACTGAAAGGAAGGGCTGGAGAAGCAGCAGAGGCACAGAACAGCCTCAGCTCCTGCACAGTCCCCAGGGAAGGAGCCCTCCTGTGTCCCTACAAAGCAAACATCCTGTGGGCCTGCAAACTCTGCTGGCAGCTTCTCCATGAGGTCTCCAGAGCGAGGGAGCACAGGACACAGGCTGGCATCTCTCTGGGGGCACAGCATGTGCTGACTGGAGCTACTCCTTTCCCTGCACCCCCCCTGCTCTCCTTTTCCCCTGGTCAATGGCAGAAGAGCTCCAGATTGAAAACATCCAACTTGATGTTCCTGACTGAGCACACACCATGGAGCAGCTGCCCCTCTGTCCCAGGATGTCCCTAGTGGTCCTCAGGGATTCTCTAAGCCTGATGGAATATGGATTGAAAAAATGAAACCTGTAAGCCAGATCTCTCCAAAAGCAGAAGGGTTTGGGGTTATTTCAGGCTCAGCCTCTCCTGTCACCCACCCCACAGCACAGGGTCACAACTCCTGCAGCAAAGGCCACTGCTGCCATAGGAGCAGAGAATAGTTTGGGTTGGAAAAGCTCTCTAAGATCATCCAGTCCAACCTTCAACCCAGCACCACCATGGCCACCAAACCATGGCCCCAGGTGCCATGGCCACACATTTCTGGGACACTTGCAGGGATGGGGACTCCACCACCTCCCTGGGCAGCCTGTGCCAGTGCCTGCTGCTTCTGCTCTTGGCTGGTTGATCTTGATGGCCCTGATGGGTCCCCTTCCAACTCAAGCTATTCTGGTTCTGTGGTTCTGTGACAGCCAGCTGAGGCCAGATGACCACTTTTCAGTGCTGTGCATTTCTGCAGAGGGATGAAGAAGTGCCCAGGCAGATCCAGCCTCTCCCAACCAGACCTCCTGCCCCTGTGCTGTCCATTTCCTCCTCCAGCAAGGTGCCCTCATCCTGCAGGTTGGGCTTTTCATGTGGCCACCACTGACCTCCAGCACTCTAAAGACTGGCAGCCAAGGCTGCTGAATGCAAAGAGAACAAGGCCACCCCATGGCTCCTGCTGCACTGCCCATGCACAAACAGGTCCAGCTGCACAGTTTCACCTCATCTGACACTGAGCACCCCTGAGGAGGCTTCTCCCACTCCTCCATGAGATGATTTTGTCATCTGGAGACTTTTGATGTCATTGTTTCTTGCTTGGTTGGGTTTTTGCTTGGGGTTTGGAGGGTTGTTGGTTTTATTTTTTGCAAGATCCCTCTTAGATGAGCCTGCAGGTTCCACTCCAGTCCCTTCACTGAGTTTCTTCCATTTCTAAGCCCTTGGTGACACAATAAAAATCATCCTTCTCCAGAAGCTCCCCCCAGCAACAGTGGGGAAGCCACAAACTTGGATTTTATTCCCAAATCTGCTCCTAACCTTCTGCCTGACCTTAAATTGTAACCTCTGGGAGAGCAAGAGGAAAGAGAAACTAGATCCAAGTGAACTTCAGTGACACTGCTGTATTCCTGACAATTTGGCTTTCATTTCCTTACTAGGGAGCAAAAATACTGAAATTTGGCCATCTCTGAGCCCTGGGGAGGGAAAGCAGAAGCAAAAAAAAAAAAAAAAAGTCATCAATATTTCCTGTTTGATTGCTCTGGTTTAATAAGTAACCCCCAGAGTGCTCAGGGAAGGAGGAATGTGTCTGGGGATGATCAGTTTGGGGTCTGAAGATAGTCAGAATGATCCTTTCCTCAGCACAGCCCAGGGGAAAGAGCAGAAAGAGTTTTAATGAGGCTGAGGCAGGTGAGAAGCCCTGGAAGCAGCAGAGAACCAGCACATAAAGGCAGAGACAGCTCTGAGAGAACACTACTGAGTGATGGGAGATGAGAGACCAGCAGGTGAGCAGCAAAAAATAGCCAAGGACGAGAGGAAGCAAGCAAAAGGCTCTTCCCTGGTAGGCAGAAATGCTGCCTGAATGCAATCCTCCTTCCTGAGGGATCTTCTCCCAAGTAATCAATGACAGGACAAGAGGTAGTGGCCTCAAGATGCTCCAGGGGAGGCTTAGCCTGGAGATGAGAAGAATTTCTTTGCTGCAGGAGTGGTCAGGGATTGGCACAGGCTGCCCAGGGAGGTGGTGGAGTGTCCATCCCTGAAGGTGTTCAAGAACCCTGTGGCCATGGCAGCTGGGGACATGGTTTAGTGGCCATGGTGGTGTTGGGTTGCTGGTTGAACTTCATCTTAGAGGCCTTTTCCAACCCAAACAATTCTATGATTCTCTACCAGGGTGCCTTAGAAACCCACCCAGCACACCACCTTTCCTGACTGGAATCACCTAGAGGGCAGAATTCTCCTCTGATTCCCTATGAAAATGTCTCCTGGCTATGGTTTGGCCAGGAGCACAGTCTCATGGCCTGGGCTATCACCAAAGGCTGGCTGCTGAGCCAGCTCAGGAGGAGTCACTGGCACTGCAGGTTTGGCTCTGGCTCAGCTGTGTGCCCAATCACATGAAGAGAAACTCTCCAGGAGCAGGGCAATGGCTACAGGCTGCTGGTCCTCCCCAGACTCAGCTCCTGGAGCTGGGACAAGACATGGTGTTAAAAAAAAGAGGAGAAAAGAGCCAATCTGACAGCAGGAGAGAACCCACTGCAGTCAGACAACAAAGGACTTTCCTAGTGCCCCCACAATGGTTTTTAAACATCACAGAGCACTCTGACAGGTTTTACACAAAGCCTCTGCCCCTCAGACAGCCCAAAAAGGCAGCAGGACCATTCCAGCCCCTATTTGGGACACATTCTGTATCCAGATCAGATTGGCAGCAGCCTTTGCTGTGACTCTTTCCCCTTTCTTGGTGTGAAGTGGGCAAGGAGCTCCTCAGCTTGGCACAGGCAGAAAGGAGAAAGCAGGCAACAGAATTTCAGATCTCTCAGCTCCAAAATGATATTTCCTGGTGGGAACAATTGAGGGGACGGCAAATGACTGGCTCCAACATCAGTATGAGACCTCAGCAGCCTTAGAACCAGCTCAAACTTCTTGTTGATCAAGTTAAGAGCAGGTCTCAACTTCTCCATGAGATGTGGCACCTGCCCTCTCCCCACACCACCACCAGCTCTGCAAACAGCCCAGCAGAGCAAGGAAGCCTTTCAGAAGAGGATCACCATGGAGAACCAGCAGTTCTGATTACCTGGTCAGGGCACATCCACCCACACATGTGCCTGACTCCACATCAGCCTTGGACCAAACCCAGCCCCAACAGAAGGTGTTCAAGAGTGTGTTTGAAACACAACCAACAGATGTGGGCTTGTCAGGTCCGTTGCTATTGATCAGCCAAACTCTGCCCTGCTTTTGTTAACACACTGGAAACCAAACCAAGAGACCGAATGAAGCAAAATTTCCTTTATCCTCCTGGCTGCCACTGGTTGTCCACTGCACTGATGGACCTTCCACCTTTCAAGCATTTCTTGTGAAGAGTTCATAGACTACTACAGCATAGAAACTTTCAGTTTTCCTCTCATGTCCTCAACAGCTTCTCCTGCAGCTAAGATAACAAGAGATGAGTGAAATCTTCCACTGACAATCAGCATCAGAGAATCACAGAAGGGATGGGGTTGGAAGGGATCTCTGGAGATCATGCAGTCCAACCCCCCTGCTAGAGCAGGGTCACCCAGGACAGGTCACACAGGAACAGATCCAGGTGGGCTTGGACAGTCTCCAGAGAAGGAAACTCCACAACCTCTCTGGGCAGCCTGCTCCAGGGCTCCAGCAGCCTCACACCAAAGAAGTTTATACTCATGTTGAGGCGGAACCTCCTCGGTTCCAGTTCCTGTGGTCACTGTGAGGAAAAAAGGGACAAGAGAAGCTGTGCAATGCTCCATCCCTGGAAGCGTCCAGGGCCAGGCTGGATGGGGCTTAGCGCAACCTGGTCCAGTGGCACTTGTCTGTGCCCATGGCAGGAGGCTTAGCACTAGATGATCTTTAAGGCCTCTTCCAACCCAAACTATCATCTCCTTCCTCCTTTCAGAAGCTTCAGTGAGGCTGTGGGACACACCTGGGAATGGAGCAACCATCACACACTGCCCAGAGGCATCCAGGAGCAACAGTTCTAGTTTCTGATCTCCCTTCTCACCCTCTGCCAGGCCAAAGAGGTTTCCATCATAATGAACAAATCCACATGGAAAAACTTAGCATCTTCTTGAGGGTAACACCAGCAAAAGGTCTTCCCTTGTGATCTCAGAGGGATCTGGGGGTTGGGGCAAGCCACCAAACTCTCCTGCAGACCTCACTGTCAACCTCACAGCAGTTTCAGGCAGAAAGCTGCCTGGGGATGCCCCGTGGGGCCCTGCAGCTTTGGGAAGCAGTAACAGAAAATCCTTTGTTTCTCACTCTTTTTTTGCCCAGATAAGGTTGCATTGTCACCTCCCATCCTGCTCCCCACGAGATCCACCGCCGTTCACAGTGGGTTCTGGGCTGCCTATCTTCAAACAGTCACAGCCCTGAGGCTGATCACCACATCCCTGGGATGCTGCCTTTGGTGCTGCTGAGCTGAGAACTGATACCAAGCTGCTTTGAGAGAAGAACATTCCCAAGTTGTTCCACAGCTCATTTCCAACCCCATCACAAACCCCAAACCTTCCCTCTCCCCACTGTTCTCGGGGAGGCAGAAGGTGGAATCCTCACCATGTTTCCTGGGTCAGTGACCAGGCTCTTAGCTCCAGGCTGCCTACAGAGCCAAGTTCCTGCTCTAATCCTATTACGCAAGTGCAGGGCCAGTTGGGGAGGGGGAGTGGTTGTCACACACACACACAAAAGAGAAGACTTGCAGGGTACCACCCTTGTAACATCATCCCTCAGCTTTCATTCCTGCAGGGAAGAGAGGCCCCAGATGCTGTCTGCCTGTTCTCCCAGGGCTGTGTTGAAAGATCCAAGGGCACAGAACAGAGAGGTCCAGCAGAGCTCAGACCTCGACAAGCAGCTTGACTGCGCCCCAGCAATGCCAGAGCCAAGGGGAGAGGTTCCCCAGCCCTAGAAGATCACCCAGGAATTCAGATCAAAATGATTTGTTTGCATCCACCCAACTGCGAGGTTTCTGAAACTTGAAATAAGTGGGGGGGGGGAGAGGAGGGGAAGTCCTCTGGAAACTGTTGTTTGATTTCAGGCAACAGAAAGTTCTCCAGAGCCTCTAAATGCCTCTGATAAACACAGCCCCTTGATCTGAGAGCTCTTTGAAGGGGGTTGCCACCAGAAGCTGTTTGTCAATGTTGAGATTCCTCAGCTCTGAACTTCCGAGGACCTTTTTCTCCACTGAATATTCGAGAGTTGAGCAAGAGCCACTTCCACAGGCCCCAGGAAATCAGCTGCTGCCTTGGTGCCTCCTAACTGAGGAGTTAGCAGAGCCCTGCTGGCACACAGGCTGGCTTCACCACAGCAACCTCCAGCAGCACAGAAGAAGCTGAAGAAGCCTGGATGGCCCCAGCAGGATGGACATGGCCCCAAGAGGGCAGCTAAGGGGCACAATGCTGCTCCACAGATGGGGCATAAAGCCACACCGGGTGGAAGAACTGAGGGCAAGCCAAGCAAGACCTCAGCCCATAGCTCAAGGGCAGAGAGTCATGGAATGGGTTGGATTGGAAGGAACCTTAGAGATCATCCAGTTCCAAACCCCTGCCATGGGCAGGGACACTTTCCACTAGACCAAGTTGCTCAAGGCCTCATCCAGCCTGGCCTAGAATATTGCCAGGGAAGGGACAACACCAAGCAAGACCTCAGCCCAAAATTCTAGGTCACACCAGGCAAGACCTCAATCCAAAACTCAAGGCCAAACTAAGCAAATCTTAGCCCCAAACTCTAGGTTACACCAAGCAAGATCTCAACCCCAAAGTCCAGGTCACACCAAGCAAGACCTCAGTCCAAAACTCAAGGCCAAACTAAGCAAAACCTCAGCCCCAAATTTTAGGGTACACCAAAGAAGATCTCAGCCCAAAGCTCAATGCCAAACTAAGCAAAACCTCAGCCTCAAACTCCAGGTCACACCAAGCAAGACCTCAGCCCCAAGCTCAAGGCCACACCAAGCAAGCCTTCAGCCCATCACAGTGACTACCACCCAGCTTTCACTCTGAACTACTTGCATCCATCTGTTTAACATCTTAGTAGCTACAAACACCAGGAGTGTGGCCCCAAAACCACCTTTGCAAGGCAAACACCCAGGAAAACTCAGCTCCACGCATGCCTCTGGAAAGCAAACTCACAAGGGGACGACCAAAGCGATGACCACAGGCTGAAAATATTTTGCTGGTAGACTCATCTCCGTTTCACCACCCTCTCCTCACCTCCAAAAGGGAGGGTTAAAAACAAAATAGCTGAGGCTGGAAGATGAGGCTTTGTTTATGGGCTCAGCAAAGGAAGATCATTTGACATTCTACAACCATAAATGGTAGAGCTTGAGCTGCCTTTGTACACTGCAGCTAATGGAAGGCACTTGGGGTATCCTGGGGACTGCTCAACTCCATCAAGCCCCACATGAAAAAAAGCCTCCTCAGGCCCCAGACTTTGAAATAAGGGAGAAAAGTTGTGTTTGGGATAGTGATGGGAGGCAGGAGGTGCTCCACCATGGGAGCCCAAGAGCTGGAGACTACTGGTCTCTGGCTCTTGGGCTCCCATGGTGGGGCACCTCCTGATCTCAACCCCTTTGGGTACTCACCTTCTAGGTAGCAGCTGGAGGAGGAGGAAAGCCCTTTCTTGGATTTGCAACCCACCAATTTCAAGCAAATCTCCAACATTTTCATTTGTTAGAGTTGGGCTTCGGCTCTCCGGTTTCCCTTCCTCCCCTTTCCCTCCACCCCCCTACTTCAGCTTCTTCTGGCGCTGCTGAATTATCCCAGGAAAAAGAAGAATCCAAGAGAAGTCTTTAAAAAAAAAATCCAGGAAAAGTCTTGAAGAATCCAGGGAAAGTCTTGAAAATTTCAGGGAAAGTCTAAAAAAAAAAAAAAAAAAGAAAAGAAAAAGAAAAAAAACCCAAACTTATCCAAGAAAAGTCTTTAAATATCCAGGGAAAGTCCTTAAAAGAATCCGGTGAGAGACTAAAACAATTCAGGAAAAGGCTAAAACCCAGGAAAAGTTTTAAAGAAAAAAAAATCCAGGAAAAGTCTAAAACAATCGAGAAAAAAAAAAAAAAGAATTCTAAAACAATCCAGACAAGGTCTTAAAAAGAAAATATCCAGGAAAAATCCAAGCAATCCAGCACTCTGAAAATCATTACAAGGGCGAGCCCGAGAGGCGGAAAATCCTGGGGCCCCGCATCTCGTCTCCCGGGGACTTAACTCCAGCCATCTTCCCTCCTTCCCAACTCTTTTGGCGGGAGAGAGGAGAGGGGAGATTACAAAAAAGCAAAGGAAAAAACCGAAACAAAACCAAAAAGTCCAAAAGAAAGGAGTAAAGCAGCAAATCCAAGCGAGCTGGGCGCTCACTTCTGCCCGGGCTTGGCGACAGCCGCCCGCATGCCGCCGGCGCTGGGTGCAGGCAGAGCTGCTGGGACTCGGCTGCCAACAAAGGGCCCCTTCAGCCGCCTGCCTCCATGACATCAGGCAGCCAGCAACGCCCTCGCTCCTTAACCCTCCTCCTGCCTTGCCTCTGCTCCCAAAATCAACAAGTTTTCCTTTGCCTGCCTGGGTTTGGGAAGCAGGGAAGGCAGGATGAAGGAATAAGGCTGCTGGGGTGCTCGGTGCGGGTGAGCTGCAGGCGCTGGGCGCAGCCTCGGCTGACTGCCTGCTGAAGGAGCTGCTGGAAGGCTGCTCCTTGGGAGAGGCAAACGCAGCTCTGGCGAGTCCCCAGCCGGTCCAAACGCAGCAGGGGAGCTGGGGGGGGGGCTTCCCAAAAGGTGCTGGTTTGGCATCCCTGTGCTAATTCCTGAAAGCATTCAGATCCCTCCTGATGCAGCCACGCTCAGGGTGCTGCCCCTCTTGCACAAGGGGCCAGAAGTTCTTCCTCTCCCACTGCCAGCTCCTCACCTCCACACTCTGCCTCATCCTCCAGGTCTCCAAAGGCTACTCCTTGGTTGCTGGTCTCCAGCTTGGCAGTTTTTAGAGGTCCTTTTCTAGCATTATTGTGTGTCTCCTTCTAAAACAACCACCACTGTTACATACATTTACATTCTACATCTGTATATATGTATCTACATAAAGTGTAAATAGATTTTATATACATTATGGTGTCTACAAAGAGATATCAAGTATATTAAATATACTAAGAGCTGTGTCTATTTTAATCTAATTTTGTGTCTATTTTAATATCTCGAATCCTAGAGCTGTTTTGGTTGGAAAAGATCTCTGAGGTCATCAAGTCCAACCATCAACCCAACACCACCAGGGCCATTAAACAGTTGTGTCTATAATTTTATATATAGATATATTTTTTCATGTATATTTTTAATACAGTCTTATTTACACGAGATAGGAAAAAAATGTGTATTTTTGTCCACTCCCCTTTCATATCTCAGAGCTTGAGGTGCTTTTGCTGCTTGGAGTAAGAATGATGCTCAAGGATATCCTGCACATCAGGGGTGCAAAACAGGGAGGTGACCCTGACATGTGGAGCTCTTGGTGTGTCCCACATAGGCTCAACAAAGCAGGAAAAAAAAAAAAAAAATCTCCATTTCTGTCCCTGCAAACTTCCCTTCCCCTCTGACAGTTTATTTTGGCAGGCTTGCTGACTAGCTTTGTGCTCTTTTGCCCTCCAACGTTTTCAAACACTGAGTACTTCAGAGGGATCTCTGCCTGCTTCCAGCATCTGAGGAGCACGCCCCTGAAACACCAAACATTGCTCAGCCTCTAAACACTGCTTTACAGCATCGCTCTGCCTCAGCTTTCTGACCCATGGGCTGGACACTAGAAACACAGCTTGGAACCAAACCCTTGTTCCTCTCCCCCAGCCAGTACTGGACTTTTGCTGAAATACCACAAGTGACATCACTCCTAGCAGAGAAATGATCCCAGGAGAACACTGTGATGGTCACAGCGCTTTCATGCTTCCTCTCAGGAGAGGGGAGGGTGGATGTTAGACTTAGGCCAAGGTTGGACTCAATGATGTTAAAGGTCTTTTCCAACCAAAATGATTCTCTGACTGGAGATTCCTGTTCCCAAGTAGGAAAGAGCAAAACAACTTCAACATTTCCTCAGCTTATCCAGAGAAGAGGCCACAGATCTGACCCCCCACCCCTGGCAGCCTGCAAGACAAAAATTCATGGATTCATGGACTGATTTGGGTTGGAAGGGACAGTAAAAGTTCATCTAGTTCAAATCCCCCTCCCCCAATTTGTTTTCTCCCTCATTTGCTTGTTTGAAGTGACTTTTTCCACCCCAAAACAATGCCCAGCATCTGGGGCTCCAAACTCGTTACCTTCACCAGGATTTTAAGCTAAAATGAAGCTCTGCTTCTAAAAGGGTGAGGAGCACTCAAGCTGTTTTTAATGGTATCACAGCAAAATTCACTCCAGGTGCTAAGGCTGTGGGGCTGTGCCAAGCCTCACTTTATGCTCATGGAGCCCAGTCATTTCCCTGCTGCTGTGGTGCCTCTGTGTGACCATTCTCCTCTGGCAAAACCTGTCCTCAGCTTTTGGGTAGCTCTAAGAAAGTAAATAACTGGGCTGGCTGCTAGAAGCAGCTCAGCCATGAAGGCAGTTGGCTAGTAAGTAAGTTTATGCTCTTGTATGAGCATGAGCAATAAAGGCTAATGGATACTGGATTGCATTAGCAAGAGCAGAGCCAGCAGGTCAAAGGAAGTGATTATTTCCCTCTTCTTGGCACTTGTGAAGCCACATCTGGATTAGGGCATCCAGCTCCTTCCTTCCCCCTACTCCATGAGTCCAGCTCCCTCCTTCCCCCTACTCCATGAGTCCAGCTCCCTCCTTCCCCCATGGCAGATGCTGACCTACAGGGGGCTGGAGCAGATGGTGTTATAGAATCACAGAATTGTTTTGGTTGGAAAAGCTCTCCAAGACTGTCCAGTCCAATCCTCAACCCAGCACCACCATGTCCACTGAACCATGCCCCCAGGTGCCATGGCCACATGTTTCTTGCTATGAAGGCAGCTCCCTTGGCCTTGGGGAGCTGCCTTCTCCCAGCTGGGGATGAGAGGGTTGAAGGAGTCCCAGTGCTGTTGTAAGCACCCACCTGGTGACCAGAGAGACTGCTCCCAGAGGTGCACAGCAGAAGTCAACCCTTACAACTTGCAGCAAGACAAAGCCGGGGAGATGTCAGAGCACAGCGAGTGCTCCGTGCTGCCCAGCAGGCCTGGGGAGAGGTTAGCTGCAGAGAGCTTGGAACAAGCTGATCTAGAGAGAGAGCTGCTCTGTGAGCAGGAGGTTCTACTGGAGACCTTCTGAGTCTGCTCCCAGCCCTTGGGTTTGCCATTCTGCAACAGAGCATCAATCTAACTGCAGGCCAAGAGAGACACGCTCTTCATGCCTGGGGTTGTTCCAGGATGTGGATGTGACAGACATGAGAGGGATGAAGTCAAGCAGAAGAGCAGCAGAGCCTGTGTGACACTACCAACAAGGCTTTCATTTCTGGATCACCAGATCATTTCGTGGCTTGCAGGAATGGCAGAGGGTTTGCTCCAAGTCATTTCCAGCCTGCTTTGCCATGAGACAAAAGAGGAAAGGCAGAAGCATGGTGTTTGGAGCAGAGGGACCACACAAGCTTGTCTGCGTGGAAACATAAAGGGAGTTAATTTGTTTATCTACAGAGGAAGTTCTCCCAGGACAGCTCTTTGTGTTGAACTCCCCCAGTGGACGCCTCTCTCCTCAGTGAGGTTCTTCTGCAGGGGGTTAATTTAATTGGAGATGAGGCAGGAGCCCTGGGAGCTCATCAGGAATGTGATCCACATTCACTCTGCTGGCACTCAGTGCATTAACCTTTGTTGGGGTGGCTGGGTGGTGCTCCTGGGGAGCAGCCTGTGTGCTGGGGGGGGAATGCTGTGGGAATTCCACATTCCTACAGCTGCAGTTGGAGGAGGAGTGGGACAAGGATGCTCCTCACATGGAAAAGATGTTGCGTGCAAGATGCTTGGTCTGCTCTTGCAAGATGACTTCATCCCAGTTCCCTACCCTGACACTGGGCCTAGGCACGTGCTGGAGGAGCTCCTCCTGTGATTTATGTAACCTTTCTCTTCCAAATCTGCTTTTAACTCTTCTTTTTTTCCCCCTCCAGTGCAGTTCAGCACAAGTTCTGCTGCAGCCCCATCTGAAGCCAGGCAGGCAGGGAACAAGTAGACTAATTGGTTTCTCTTGGAACTCCTGTGCTTCCATGGGACAGAAATCCTGCTCCAGCAGTAGAGAACAGAAGGTAGAGGTGGGGAGAAGAGCATAGATTTGGACTGGAGATTAGGAAGAAATTATTTACAGTGAGGGTGGTGAAACACAGGAACAGGTTGGCCAAGGAGGTTGTGGAGTCTCCTTCTCTGGGGACATTCAAAACCTGCCTGGATGTGTTGCTGTGTGACCTGCCCTGGGTGATCCTGCTTTGGCAAGGGGGATTGGACTGGATGATCTTCAGAGGTCCCTCCAACCCCTAACATTCTGTAATCCATTGGGTTGTGGATGTTAAGCCACGAGAGCTTTCCTATGGAATGCCAAAGCAAGCAGGGCAGAATGGCAGTCCCAGATCCACAGAGTCAGAGCTGAGAGCATCCCACACCCAGCCTGGGAAAAGCCACCACAGACTGAAACAACTCCCTGGAGTCAGTCACCTCGTAGTCTCACTAATTGCTCATTGACACCTTGTAACTGCTCCAAACAAGTGAAAACAAGTCTCCAGGACGCTCAGACTGAGCTCTTCACTCACCTGGCAGTGCCAGCACCAACCAGAGAGGTGATGATATTGGTGATTTATGTTTAATCCCTGCCACGTAATGGGGAGAGGGTGAGCAAAGTCCTTGCTGGTGTCTGCACACAGTGACTGCATCAGCAAAACCTTCCAGGTGTGTTCACAGGTCTAAGGAGAAAGCTCAAGAAACCAAGACACTGCAGGATCTCTGACCACTACCTGCTTGGTGACCACGAGGATGGAGAACCTTCCCTATGGGGTCAGGCTGGGAGAGTTGGGGCTGTTCAGCCTGGAGAAGTACCTTCCAGTACCTGAAGGGTCTCCAGGAGAGCTGGGGAGGGACTTTTTACAAGGGCTTGTGGTGACAGGATGAAGGGGGATGGATTGAATCTCAAGGAGGGCAGAGTTAGACTGGAGATGAGGAAGAAATTCTTTAGCGGGTGGTGAGACACTGGCACAGGTTGCCCAGGGAGGCTGTGGATGATACTCCCTGGAGGTGTTCAAGGCCAGGCTGGATGAGGCCTTGAGCAACCTGTACTGGTGGGAGGTGTCCCTGCCCATGGCAGGGGGTTGGAGCTGGATGAGCTTTAAGTTCCCTTCCAACCCAACCCACTCCATGAATCTATGAACACAACATCTGCACAGAGCCCATTTCTCCACCTTGCCACTGAAGCCCTTCCCAGCACCCAGCTGTTTACAAGCACCACTTCACACAGCCTGCTACAAACAAAAGCCTCCCAGCTCCTCAGCATCACTGTAAATAAACCCCAAGGAGCCCCACAAGGATCTGAAGGAGGGCTGGGTAACACCTGAGGGCACAGAGTGTTTTCCTTCCTTCAGAAGCCATCCAGCACAGCAGGAAAGGCCCAGCTAGAGCCCAGAGATAACCTGCACACACAGTGCCATGGGATCACTTCCAATGCTTGGGCTTAGCAGGGTCTCACTCTCAGGGGAAGAAGCATTCAGAACACAAAAAAGCCAGGTTAGGAAAAGTCCACAGCAGATATCAACAATGAGATTTTGCAACCCAGCCTTGTGCATTCGTTGTTTTTTTCTTCCCCCCCTCTGTGATTTCCCAGATGTTTGTTATTTGCCTTGTTGAGGAGGGAAGGAGGAGGCTGAGGAGTGGTGGGATTTCAGAAAGGGGATCTTCACCTGTTTGGAATTCCTTCCTTCCCAGCAACAGGGCAGAATCCTGCTTCTGAAAGCAGCAACAAGGCAGAGGGTGCTGCTGAATTCCTACCGCTGTGCTCTGCCTTCACCACACTTGTATTAAAAAAAACCAAAACAAACAAACACAAACAAAAAAGAGCAAAATGGGTTTGGAGCTCCACAGGGAACCGCAGCTGAAGCCTGCAAGGTTAAACCCAAGTCCAAAGGGGCTCTTCAGAAATCATTGAAAAAGTTTTGGGCCTCTTCCATCAAAAGTTTTTCTAAAACATCTGCAGGCGAAGAAGGAGAGAAAGTGGGAGAGAGAGAAAAGGCATCTTGGACTTTTCAGTTCTGTGAAAACCAGCAATTTACCTTAAAGACCCCAAAATCACAGAAACTCCCCAAAGCACTTTCTGGGCAGGTTATGAGGGCTGTGCAAGAGGAAGCAGGGACTGAGGGGTCTGTGTGATAGGTTGGGTGCCATCACTTTAGGCAGCCTGTTGAAGCTCAGGGGTTGCTGCCAGAGGGCTCAGAGCCAGCCAAGGACACAATCAGCAGAGATACATACTTGGAAAAGAGCAGAAAAGACATTTCAGAGAGGTTCCTTTGCCAAACACTGACTCAGATTTTGAGTGGGAGCATTGCTGCATTTCTTTTAAATGAAGAGGCAAGGGGATGCAGATGAAAAGACCCAGGCTAAGGAAGGAGAGGTTAAAAGAGGGAGTTCGGAGCTGATGACTTCATGGCTACCTTGTGTCAGCCTCAGCAGGTCGGCAGGAAGAGCCAAGGTGGATCAGTGAAGGGTGGTTTAGTCCCGACACGAAGTGGTTAACTTCTTCCATTCAAGAGCTGAAAAATCTGCCAAAGCAGAAGACCAGGCCTGAGAGCTCGAATTACAGATGAGGAGGGGGTGGAAGGGGAGAAGAAGAAAAGCAAACAAGCCTTAGTGAGCCACTGCTGCCTGGGACCCAGCAGGGGCTGGGAGGATGATGGAGCAGGGAGGGGGTGGCCAGCTCTGAACACACCCAGCTCGGTTCTGACCCACAGCTGCTCCTTCACATCTCGGGAACATCGACCAGGACCCAGCACCTCCGCTCTGGCCAACACGGAAAGCCTTTTGTGCTGTTGAATTAACAGCAACAGCTGGAGCCTCTTCCTTCCTCTCTTCCCCCAGCAGTTCGCTGCCTGTTCTCTCCCAGGCAGCGCCTTGAACAGGGGCACAGCTCAGTGACCTGCTGCTGCCACAGGAGCCACCAAAGCACTCGGAAAGCAAAGGAAGGAAAATCCTGCATGGCAGACAAATAATCATCCATCAACAAACAAAGAATCCATCAAACCTAGGAGCACTTCAAGCCCTGTGCCTTGAAGCTGATCAGATCATAGAATCATAGAGGCTGCAAAAGATCCCTAAGATCAAGTCCAACCTTCTACCCAACACCCTCATGACCAATGAAACCATGTCCCTGAGTGCCACATCAACTTGTTTCCTGAACACCTCCAGGGCTGGGGGCTCCACCCATCCTGGCACCATCCATAGCCACAACCATCCCCCAATATCTTCCCCCTCAAACAATACACCCCCCACCCCACCCAATTTCCCCAACCTTCCAAACAAAACACAACCATCACCCCACCCATTCCCCCCCCCCCACATCAACCCCCACCCCCCCCCCCAACCCCTTCCCCCCCTCTCCCACACTCGACTCTAAACCCCCCCCCGCCCCCCCCCACCGCCTCTCCCCCACCGACCTAACCACCCCCACCCCCACCCACCCACCCCCATACCTTATATCTCCCCACCCCAGCCCCCTCCCAGTCCACCCCCCCCTCACCCACACCCCCCTAACCCCAACTCACCCCCCCCCCACCCCCCCCCTCCCCCCCCCCCACCAACCAACCCGCCACCCCCCCCCCCCCCCCCCCCCCCCCCCCCCCCCCCCCCCCCCCCCCCCCCAACATGTCCACCATCACTAACTGCGGCAGTCGACCTTGACACACACACCCCGCCGACCACTAGAATCAATAGCATATACCCCTCCCACCACACATCAACCACAAGCAAGCACCCCATCGGTGATCGGCCCCAACATCTTGCTAGACGCAACACCACATACCTCTTCTCGACGCGCTGCGCGCAATATCTCCCCTTCCGAGCCACTCAAGCTCATCTCGGCCGTAAGACTTCGTCCTGCTGGTCTCCAACACTAAGCCGCCTACTACTATAATACCGTCCTCTCCCTCCCCACCTTAACTGCACACTCAGCGGCTCCTCTCGACCTCCCGTACCTATAGCCCATACTCACACACCAGCGCTCACCGCGGCATCCCCCACGATAGAGAAGATATTCTCGACGGCAGTAGACACGCTACTCCTATCTTCCACTACGCGTAACTAACCCCCACGCGCATCCACGCACACAGTATCCCCTACGCACCCACACACTGCCCCGCCGTCGCGCCCTCGATACACGGAAGTATACCCGAACTAGTAGCTTGAGACCCCAATACTCTACCCACGTAATGACGAGCCCACGAGCTCCAGAGGCTGCATAAGCGTCCCAGATACTCAGAAGTGAAATCTAGCGCACCATAGAGATACACTGAGCACGACGCCCATCGGCCGCGCACCTGGCCAAGAACCTCGCACAGGAATAGAGCACACACTCTCTGTCACCAGAGTCCCACCTGCGGCCGGACAAGCCGAATAATAGATCACCTCGAGAAGCACACCCCTGGGTAGATACCACCTATATCAATAGGGCAAGCCATCCACTATAAGAGATAAAAAGAGTAGTTGTAGTGAGAGAGAAAGAGCTGAGCAGTACCCCAGAGCCTAGGGCAGCTCTGGGCTTGATATCCGGACTGAGGTGAGATTTATACACAGATGTACATCCGCTCTCGCCCACAATAGATCATCGAGGTAATTCCGTGCTACTGGGGCAAAGTACCTGTCCTACTACCACCCCTCGTCCACACGGCCAGCTGCACGCAGAAGCGCACCCATACGCGTTAAGCGGTACACCCCCCCCCCCCCCCCCACACCCCCCACCCCACCCACCCCAAACACCACAACCCCAACCCAACCCACCCCCCCCACCCCCACCACCCCCACCACCATGTCAGCGATCAGTAGCTTCAGATATGCATCGGTCACACTCTTCCTTCTGCCAAGTTGAATCCTGCAGCTGCATATAATCTCATGATCTATACTCTCAATTCGATGTCGGCCCGCGGATTTGTGATTTACACAACACCATGACCACCACATCTCCGTCCGCTCGTACCGGAGACTCTAAATCGACACACTATATACCGCCACACCTAGATCCACCACTGTCCTGGGCCACACCCCCACCCCCCCCACCCCCCACCCCCCCCCCCCCCCCCCCCCCCCCCCAACCCCCACAACCCACCACCACCCCCCCCCCCAACCCCCCGCCCACCACCACCCATATATCACACACCCACAAACCACCCCAACCCACACACCCCCACCACCCCACCCCCCACCACCCCCCCCCCCCCCCCCCCCCCCCCCAAACCACACCACAACCCCCCACCCAACCCCACCCACCACCAACCCCCCCCCCCCCCCCCCCCCCCCCCCCCCCACCCCCCCCACCCCCCGCCCCCCCCACCCACCCCCCCCACCGCCCCCCCCACCCGCCCCCCCCACCCCTCCCACTCCCCCCCACCCACCGCCCCCCCTCCCCGACCCCACCCCCACCACCCCCCCCCCCCCCCCCCCCCCCCCCCACCCACCCCCCCCCCCACCCCACCCCCCCCACCCCCCCCCCCCCCCCCCCCCACCCACCTCCCCCCAGTCCCACCCCCTACCCCCCCCCCCCCCCCCACCCTCCCCCCCCCTCACCCACCCACCTCCTGATCACCTCGCGCGCGGCCGCCCCCCGTCTCCGGGAGCCGATCTTCCCTCACCCAGCGCAAAGACGCGCTAGCGCCCCGCGGCCCCTCGTTCCCCTCCGCGCCCCGGCTGGCTTCGAACTCAGGCTACCCCCGCCCATGAAGATACTCGCCCCCCCACAGCGTCGCTATCGCCGTGCGCCACAGCACGGACCAACAGCGAGACTCTCCATAGCACCCTGCTCTAGAGCGCGGACTCAGCGCCCCACCGGAGACACACAGAGCTAGCTCTTCAAACAGGTGCACCCCCTGTCTGATCCCCCGATCACATACACCTCACACCTCATGATCTACCTCTGACCATATTCTAGGCCCTACTACTGAGACACTCCAGCGCCCCCCCAGACCCGGATCCGCCGCGAGGGCCAGCCGCGCAGAACCGGCCCGCCCCCCCCACCAGTCGCTCACCGCCCACAAAGGCGCACTCCCAGCGCCCCACCCCACGGCCAGCTGCTCTGCCGAATACAACACAGCCCACTCTCAGAGAGAGATCCCCAGTCGAAGCGATCCTCACCATTCCTCGCCTCCTCACCACACCCAGACTGACTCACCAACCCAGCCATAGAAACACGCCCACCCATCATGACCCAGACGAGCACTGCGCCTCGCTCATAGAGAGACCCCCCGGTGCCCTGCACCAGAGTCTACCTCACACTCGTCTAGCCCCAGTACCATGCGGCCCCCAACGCCCTACTCAGGTTATATCCCCGGGCCATCCCCCCCCCCACACCACACCCCCCACCCCCCCAACCAACCCCCCAACCCCAACACCCACCCCAAAACCCAACCAACCCACCCCATACCCCCAACACCCCCCCCCTCTGATCTCCGCTGAAGCAGAGACCCTGCGAGACTCACACTGCTCTCTGCTGATATAGACATGACGCACTACTACCAGTTCCCGCACGACATCCACCTCTCATCGAGAGCTAGAAAATACCTCCCACACCCCCCACATATATGTCCGCCAGCAGAACCGAGCCACGGCATCGCCCCTCCTGTAGTCAATGCACCCCTCCATAACACTCCCTCTCAGAGAACCATCACTAGCCCGCGCATACTCGTGCATCCATCCTCCCCCTCCCTCCGTACCCCCCAGTCAAACAGCTCACCCCCCAGCCGAGCACAGACAAAACAGCAGTCAACCTCCCATAACTGATAGACCGACAGACGGCCACAGGCCCATGCCGCGCGCCTCGACCTCCCCACTCTAGCCACCCATAATGGCGGCAGAGCCCCACCTAGCCCCACAGCCAGGCCTCCCCAAGTCTCGGCCACGAGTCGGAGCCACCGTGCCCTCCTTCACAACGCGCCCCAGAACAACACAAATCCGCACCCCCAAACCCACAAAACCCACACCCAGGCCACTGAGGTGTACCACCCACCGCGACCCTGGCTCCCAACAGGCCATAGAGATAACCACTATTCAGCTCACCAGCCACGCTCCCAGAGCCCAAGATACACCCGACCAACGCGTCGCCCATCTCTCCGCAATCACCACACCTAGAGCGATGCTCTGTCTCCTGAGGCGCGGCATCCCCTGCCCCGCCACAACCGGCGGCGCGCCCTGAGTCCTGAGCCACCCATCCACTCCTACACACCCCACATAACCACCTATGACCCCCCACCCTGCATAGGAGGCCCGCCGCCTCACTACGGCAAACTAGGCCCCCACCGCAGGCACACCCACTGCACCAACTCCATATACCCCCGCGCATCACCATCTCAGGCACCCCACGTCATCATAGGGTGCCGGCGATCACTAGCTCTAGACAGCCCTCAGAGCTACACCTCACCACCACAGAGCGATGCTGACCCTCCCCATCCTTACCTGCTACCCGTCGATAATACGCGACTCCCTCCTACGCCTGTACCGGTGACGCAGCGAGGCCTTCCTACGCGGAAGGTCCGGCTATACACACCATCGATATCATACACACAGACCCGAGACCACTCGCCAAACATAGCACAAGATTCACCACACGCCCCAGAGAGATCAACCCCCCACACCCACAGAACAGCTAGGTGCTAAGTGTTTAATACTCCCCACCCCCTTGCTCACAACGCCACTCAGCGGCCTACCGCCCCCCCTCCGGGCGCCCCAGCAGGCTCATCCTGAGGCCCCCAGCCGAGATTCACATCACACGCCTCGCGTATCGCCGCGAGAGATAACATGCCACCGGGTCGCAACAACGCATAGCCCATCCCCCGGCCCGACCATCGCGCCGCTACGTCCTCACCGTGATAGAGCATACACAGATCCTCGCTCCCCTCGCCGCGGAGACCTCACTCGCCGCATAATCTCGCAACTGGGCCGACCGTGGACCCTCGTCGCCTCAGCCGCGCGCGACTGTCCAGGCGGGACTACGGCAGACACACGAGCGCGCACAGAGATAGAGACCGTCTCTGCCCAATCCGCGAGCCATAATACAGCGGCTCAGCAGCGCCCCTCTCGGCCGCTCCGGAGCTTGTGTCCCAGGAGGACCCCCCACTGCCTGTCGTGAGACCACCCACGGTCCCCACCCGACAGCCAAGCGCTGAGGCTGAGACACACACACTGCGCAGACAGCGAGAGCCACATACCCTGGGATGCGGAGTTCCGACGCGCACCTCCCACCCCACTAACTGGCAGAATACATAATATACAGCCAAGTGACATATGCTCGCCACACCGACACCCCCCCAACCTGACGTCCCTCTCGTCGCGGACAACACCCACCCCCACAAGCGACCCCTCGCTACCAATGCACTGCCTCGACCATCGCCCCCGCGCCATGCTGATCGCACACATCCTCTAAGACCCACTATGACCTTAGAGGGTCCCTACCACTAACTCACACACTCTGCACACTACTCACTCCGTGCTTAGCCACGAGACCGTACCTGTCTCTTGTCTCACTCTCCCGATCCACGCG